>NC_073346.2:41722500-42022500 GCF_027580225.2 Misgurnus anguillicaudatus | reverse complement strand
CATTTATGAAACTGTATACTGTACAGCGACTTTGGCACAGTCTGGATTACACAAAAACTCCGACATTCTTTGCACAACCTGTACTGTATATATCATGGGTCTCCGCACGAACTCTATGAATTTTAATATGTATTACATAACTTTAGTTGGCTCTTTTATGTACGTTTACATTGCAATTATAAAACATTAAAACTATTGAAACAAAAATTGACCCTCATTTTATGCATTGTGGTAGCCCTTGCTCACAAAAAGTATATAATCAAAACAGCAGTATAAAACTTTTTCTCGAGGTTTTTCAGGCAAAGAAGAGGTCGTCCGATAAATCAAGAGGAGAACATAAAATGCGTTAAGTTTTAATACCGGTGTTAATACCCGTCGGCAAATCAAACAGCGTATAACTCCCAAAACTGAACACCTACAAAACTGAAACTATCATCATTTTGTCCAGCTTGATTTGTGATTTTTTATCACAGTACAGTTTTTCACCGTAAATTTTACGTTAAGCAGTTTAATGAAAAAAACACCTTTCAACGTCTACTTTAAAAGAACACGCAGTCAGAAATCATGTCAATTTTAGGCTACTTGAATTTTGAGACAGCCAAGATTACTCTATACTCCAAATATATTTCAAAATATACAAAAAAGGCCAAAAAATATATTTGCTGAAATTTATTCTGGAACGTTTACAAAAAAATTTTTCATCGATATATTTTTTGCCCATTTTTGTAAATTTTTTAATATCTTAAAAATAAATACATTTTAAAGCATTAAATATTTTTAACTCTCCATATATTTCAATCCAAGGAAATATATTCACGTCCATTGAAAGAAAAACTGTTATGAACCTGTAAACGTTTTAAAAAGTTTTAAATTAAATATTTTCAACTTCAAAAATATACTTTATAAATTTAACTTGTATTTAGCGTATACTTAAAATATTTTTTGGCAAAGAATACATTTTGTATACAAATGTATTTGCTTACCTTGGAAAACCTATATTTTGAAATATATGTTGATAAATGAAGGTTAAAACTAAATGGGCTATATTTCCAAATTAAAAAAATATATATTAAACTGACCATTACTTTCTACAAAATGTATTTAGCATATATTTAAAATATATATTTTGGCCACAGAAATGTTTTTGGTTTTTTGCCGTATGGGTGTAATGGATCCATCTACACACTCAGACCATTTAAACGAGAGAGTTTACTCGTCTGTGACTCGTAGAAACGTTTGGTCCGTTTGGAAATATTGCCTTGTGAATGCGAACCGAACCAAAATGAAATTACAACATTGTAGCGATTTAATCCCAGGTCGGAACAAAGCAACAGGGTCTTCTTTCGAGTTTATTGGCCGTCGGCAAATCAAACTTAAATGGTGCACCGGAGTTGTTTTGTGAAATAAAAAACAAACTGAACATAAAACAAGTTAAGTTTCAATACCTGTGTTAAGCGTTTGTTGGCATCTGTCTTTCGGACGTGTTTCCTCTTAGGCTGGCCAAACTCGACTGCAACCAGCGGCCCGGCTAAATAGTGTCAGTGTCGTTTCACGCAGGCGCAAAGCAGGTGCAGACCGACGAGTCTATTTTTTGTCATAAGGGGGGGAGTACATTGCGCTTTTCCATTGCATAGTACCCCACGGTTTGGTTTAGTTTGGGTCGGGTCAGCTTACTTTTGGGAGCTTTTCCACTGGGTGCAGTACGTAGTACCCGACACTTTTTTTCGTACCACCTTGGTTGGGGTTCCAAGCGACCCGAGCTGATACCAAACGTGACGCGAAAACACTGTAGATCACTGATTGGTCTGAGAGAATCGTCACGTCATCGCTATAATGTAAAAGATAAGCTTTACCTCAATGCTAGCTTGCGCTGCCTCGAGCAAATGTTGTCATCTGCTTTGCTATAAGTTCCCAAACTCCCATTAAGCGATGAAAAACATCTACATGTTGAGAATCCGGGACACCATAACAGTTTTTTCCAGACTTGCAGTTTGTGGCGGAACATTTGCGACGAGCACGTCAGCATTAAAATTATAAATGCAACCTAAATGAGGCTCCGCGGAGCGCCGTAGGCTGACGCAGCGGGTGTTTGTACAGAAACTGTCATGTGAGACAGAGATATAGTGATACATGCGATGTGCAAACATCTGTTTTTGGTGGTCAATTTTAATTTTGTGGCGGACTGAGAAATAAATAATGTTTGGGAATGTACAACAACGCTCTCACGTGTATGATGTCACAGCAGGCAGCGCAAATACAACAACACGCCTATAATCCCTCCCACTGCGAAGTGATACTAAACTCAATGGAAAAGCTAACCAAGCCAAAGTGAGGTGAGCTGACCCGACCCAAACTAAACTAAACCGTGGGGTACTATGCAATGGAAAAGCGCCACTATGACCCTATGGTCTATATTTCTATATATCTTGTTTGAAACTATTTTCAGCGTGCCTCCCCTGTGTACGGTGCATTCCTTCGCGGCCCCCCAAAGAAAAATTTACATTTCTAAAATTTAACATTTTAATTGAACAAAACATATTAAACTATACAGTTGTGCTGTTGGTTAGTAAGCTTATTTTTTTAGGTTTAATTAGACAGAATTCATGATAAATGAATGTATTTTATAAAATGTTCCCTGGCACCATCTCGCGCCCCCTCCCCCCCTCCTGGGGGCCCCGGTGCCCAGTTTAAGAGCTGCAGAGGTTTTAATTTGGGTTTGTCATTTTTTAGAAAATGCTCAAAAATAGGGATGTCAGTATAACTGGTCCGTTCTTCGTACGTCACTTAATACATCAGAGATCAAATGAGACATCCGATATGTTCATATGTTTTACATTTTAAATTGTAGTTTATTATAAGATTGTGTTTCCTCTATTTTGTGAAGTTGTAGATAGTACACCAACAGTTTCTGATATCCTCAATACACAAGAGAGTAAAGAAATCCTCTTAGATGACAGAGAAACGGCATCTATTATTCTCGCATCTGCGGAGTCTATACAGAAAAGTATAGTAAAGAAGATAAAGATATTTGAAAATGTGCAAAAAAATGTATTTGGATATTGGCATTTTTTGTCAATGGGTCAGGGTAACATCTTTGTAAAAGCGGTTTTAAAGAATATATAAAGCTGCCATAAATGGGGGGAAAAATATCCTCAGGGGACCATGCCTTGGAACCCCTCGATTTGGGCTAAGCCCCCAATGTCTACAATGTCTGGCTCCGCCCCTGTCGAAATTTTTTTATTTGGAATATTGTGATATTTTTTTAACAAATGAACTTCATTATTTAAAAAAAATAATGTGCCCTCATAATCTTTGATCAAAATGCAAATCTCCTCCCCTCCTCAAAGCGATCTCTCTTTACTTTCGGTGATATGGTATGGCAGGTGGGTGGTGACCAGAAAAGATCGCAGCGATTAGCAATACGACCCAACTTCAAACAATCCAATCAGTTCTCGAAGCACAGATTCAAGTCCAGCCCTGCCTTATTTTATTTCAGATGCCGGGTTCACTCGGATATACGTCACCACGGGGGAAAAAGACAATCGTTACTTCAGTTTCATGGCGACTTTAAAACATTTAAAAACATGTTCCCTGATAAGGAAATATTCTGTGGATTAATCTTTTTCAGGAATTTTGCCCATGTCACATAATTTTTTTATTTTATTTTCATGCGAATTGATGTTTAATGTTCCTGACGTATTTAATTTCAGGCTTAAAATATGTATCAAGTGTTTACAAAACCAACACCTTTAGGCTAAAGCTTTAATGCACCACAATCAGCAATGACAAGTCCCTTGCTTATGACAGTAAAAACATTCCCTTACCTCTCAAGGACGCTGGTTTTTGGATTTTTTGGGGACTAGGCAAACAAGGTCTTTTCAGTGCGTGCTGAAGATAAATCATTTTTGTGCGTTAGCGTGAACTCGTATAACACCAAGACTGCTGTCTGCGAGAGAGATGTTTCTTTCTGTTCGTTCAGGTAAACAATCACATGCCATGGCAAACAAGATTAAATAATGTAGTAAATTAAAATCATCAACTTTGCTAGCAATACACCATTTGTCAAAATTAATTCCCTTTTCTCTAATAAATTCCACAAAAGTTTGATTCATTTTTTTGTGATTTCTAAAACATAATGACAGCTTTATTTAAAGATATTGAAATACAGACGGTGAACAAAGATCACAGTAACACTTCAGCATTTGCAAAAAAAGCACTACATTCTGAATTTGATGGACACAGAACCAAACATATATTGACAAAAGCGTTAAAAATTACAATTGAAATATTGTAAAATACATCACAAGTCTACAGCAGTATTTGACTTGCACGATTCAGTACACAATATGAACATACATCATTAACTACAACAATTCAAATCTATTAATTGAGATATATTACATTTAATCTCTTTTATACGTACTTTACATTTCTTTTTGTGTAACTCATTAAAACAGGCAGGCAGTGTTAACATAAATTATATGGTTTAACACATTCTAGGCAACTTTGTTGGAAAGATCATTTTCTGTTCCAGCATGACAATGTCCTTGTGCAGAAAGTAAAGTCCATATACAAATGTGTTCCTGTAGCAATGGTGGAGCATTGCATTAGCATTACAAGGTTTGAATCCCCTAGGATTAGGGATAAAAAAAATGTATATATCTTCAACATACTGTAAGTTACTTTGGATAAGCAAAAATCCCAGACCTGTGCCCGGTTGCATGAAAATCCTTAAGTGAGGGTTTTCTGAGGGGGACAAATAATTTCTTTAAGATTGTTGCAACAAACGTTTTAACTCTCACCCTTATTGGTGTTTATACTAAGCATTTTGGAAAAGTGGTTTCTATAGTTACCAAATTTGTGTACAATGAAATTTCACAAATAACAAACCGTAAAGTACTGCATGTATAAATCTTCAAAGTAATTAAAACTTTGGATTGACTGACGATCAAACCGATATTCTCCTAAAAAACGTGCATAACTTTTTTTCTAAGGGATTATTTTGATCGTTAGAAGTGTGTGTTGCTACTTACTTTTCTTAAATAACCATAAAATCAGACATCGCGTGTGACGTTAAGGGACCTGTTATATATAGTCCCTTAATTTGAAATGGGTACTAGGACTTTGTAGCAACGCATAGCAGAACTTATGGTTCCTTAAGTGAACACTTAGTCTTTTTCTTATCGAGGTTAGGAGAGTTAAGCAGGGGCGAATCTATGGGGTGGCAGCTGCCACCCCTGGGATACAGTCTTGCCACCCCCATTGCCATTTATAAATCAGATAATATTTTATAAGTATATTTTAAGTTCATAGCCTACATGTTGAAGGCCAAGGAGACCCGCACCAAACTCCTCTCAAGCAGAAATCGCAGATTTAAAATCCCTCCTGCCCCTCAAAATGGTTTTACCCATCACCAGCGACACCCATAAAATTTCACTAGCGTGGCAGCAGTTCAATTATATGTGAACCTGCCAAATCCTGGCCAAATTACAGAGAGGCAGATTCACACTAAAGTACTTAAATGATCACAGGACCTCGGCGTTCGACGAAATATGGTAGGTCACTTGCGGGAGAATTTTTACTTGAAAAATTAGAGACATGGCTAAGATCACAGACAACCTCCGCAATTATAAAAATGACTAGAGGTCACCAGTTAAAACTAATTTCATTTGAATTGAGCGTAAGCTGTACATTGTAACTGATGGTAATACTTTGCATTTATTAAACATGAGCGCTTAATTTATATTTCAAAGGCTTATTATGGTTCAGTATGTCTCTGTAACATAAAATAATGTTAGAAATATTACACACAACGTTCAAATCAGATGCCCCTCCACCGTGTATATATTTAAATAATAAATGAGTATCATAAACGTGCAATTAGTAGAATAATAGCGAAAATGAACGACTACTAATCGACTAGGAAAATCTTTGGTCGAGGGCAGCCCTAAAAACGCCGTCATTATGCCAAACTTCATGATTCTGAGTGGATGACCTATAGATAAACTTCCACACGTATGGACGTACAGTACACAGTTCAGAACACATCTAGTCCAAGTAACATTATGAGAGCAAGCAGTTCAAGTTTAGGCACAGAATCTTACCATCTTTAGTTCAACCTTCCTCAGAGCACAGTTTGTTTGGAAAGTGTAATAAAACATTATGATAAAAAGTGCTCTCTCACAGAATGCACAGTTATATTTATATGGCAAGAAATAATTGTTTTACTTGTGATTTTAACACTGAGAAACAGGCTTATTTCATATAAGCATGAAGAATTTACTTAAATCACTTGAATTTCTGGGATGATAAATATTGATCTGATTAAAAAGTATTCAAAAGGCTGTAAGTAAAAGGAGGCAGATATCAGGAATTCACTCCTTTGGAGGATATCCTTAACCTTATATCTAAGGGATTTCTTAGCTTTAGGACTTTCATGCAGCCGTGCACTGAACATATTTGAGATGCATTTAAAAACTACCTGTCAATTAGTTGTTTGACACTTTTTTGTGCGTGCAATGAGATATTTTAAGCTCAAAAAAGCTCTTTTGCAAATGCGTAAGACTAATTTGGGTACAAGCCTGGAGAAACATGACTTTCTGAGCTTTGATCATTTTAAATTTCTTGTACAAATGTAAGCAAATGACTCCGTACACTTGTACTCCGTCCAACTTTTTCCACTTTTTCATGCATTTCAAGAATCATATACAACTTTAAACCAAGCACAAATCCTTTCCAGTGGCTTCAGTTCTTGTTGTTTAGGCCAAAATCCAGTGTAACGACTAATTTCCAGTGATGAAAAAGGTAAGGAATGTGCAATACCTAACCTGCCGCTCCAGAAATGCAGACAAGTTGATGTTGTCCTTATAAAGCTGAAAGTCTAAAAAAGGGATTCTACCGTCAAGATTTCAACTGCATGAACGCATAACAGGAATTTCAGTCACTCTTCCAATGCTGCATAGACAGATCAAGAGTAACCACAGAGAATGAGTCCCAACCGGACGTTACAGCCATTCTGGGATTTCATTGGGAGTTGATGCTATGAGCGGGGCATTGTCCAGTCTCCAGCAAACTCTCTTTCACCGTCATCCTTCAAAACAGCAATAGAAGAAGAGCAGGTGTGTTAAAACAGAGCAGGACAAAGTACCAAACACCTGTTGAGATCATCATCAGACACTTACACAAACAAAAATCACTGAATGAATGGAGTGATTCATTACATACAATAATGTGTAGATTCAAGGACATTTCTGGGTTTAGTTTCAGCTTTATGGATCACATGCTTGTATGTTACTGTATATGTTACCAAAATGCATCACTTTTTAGTATCCCTGCACATGTCAGGTAGAAGTATCCATGTTTCCCATTATTTGTATAGAACTTCCAACGATCAGCATTAGTAAGTGATGCAATCACATGTTTATACAAATACAGTATGATGTAAGGGAGCAATGTTTACTCTTGGCCCAGAACAGGAGCGCATAACATTCTCAAGTCTACAGTACATGATCCTGAGATAATAACAGTCAGTATACCTTAACCTCCTAAAACCCGAGCTTTGGTTTGGCTTGCATTTTAGATTTGTGGTTAGGAAGAACCAATAAATATTGGAAGCAGTGTAAGTGTCCACGTTTGTGTACAACAGGTATTTCACTGCAAATATCTTACGAATTGCACCTTTAAGACTAAAGTCCCACTGCAACACATTAGATACATGTCCGATTTAGGACCACATATGAAAGCAGCCTGGGTCCGATTTGAAAAAAGTGAATAAAAGTAAAGGTTTATATACATCAAGTAAAAACTGTTAGTGATGTTATTGCCAGTTGAGATAATGTTCTACTGGAATTAATTAAACAAAGATGCTACAACATCAAATAAATCAATTCAGTTTCATATAAGAACCTGCGGAGGCTTTCGGCGCGGCTGATGACCTGACTGGAACCGCATCTCTCGGCCGGCGTCGGCTCGGCACGTTCTCTTGCAGACGTCTCGGAGGAATGATGGCGATCTGAGAGGTTCTGGCTGATGGCCTTAGACACGGGTGTGTTGTCATGGTTACTGGCCACAGGTGTAGGAACGCCTGTGCTGGTGCCCATGGACTTGGAGATGACCTTGAGTTTATGCGAGGATGGGTTGTAGTGCTTTGATTTGTGTTGCACGCGGCTGTTGTGTTTGAGGAAGAACTCGCAGGACTCTTGCAGAACACGACGACTTTCACTGATGGGACTGAAGTATAAAAAACAAAACTATTACACATTTCCTCCATTTTCAACATGTTTTAGAAACATGTTTAAAGGGATAGTTCACTATAAAAGGAAAATTCTGTCATCATTTACTGTTGTTCTAAACCTGTATGAATTTCTTTTATCTGATGAACACAAAAGAAGATATTTTGAGAAATGATGGCAAGCACACAGAAAATAGTGACCATTGACTTTCAAAATATTTTGGAAGTATTGTGATAAATGAAGAAAATATTTTGATAAATGATGGCAAGCACACAGTTGGCAGTACCCATTAAATTCCATCATATATTTTTATTCCTACTATGGAAGTCAATGGTCATTATCTGCTGTGGGTTTACCATCATTTCTCAAAATATCTTCTTTTGTGTTCATCAGATAAAAGAAATTCAAACAGGTTTAAAACAACATGAAGATGAGTACATGATGACAGAATTTTCATTTTAAAGTGAACTATCCCTTTAACCTCCTAAGACCCGAGCTTTGGTTTGTCTTTTTTAAGATTTGTTCCAGCTATTTTTGGGTTAGGAGGAACTAATAAACCAAATATTTTTCTGTGAACATGAAGCAGTGTAATTGTCCACATTTGTGTACGACAGGTTCCAGTTACACAGAATTAAGTATTATGGTGCAAGCAACAAAAAAATATGGTGTGGACATCCAGGTCTTAGAAGGTTAATATCTTTGCCAGTGATTTCTGCTGCCCTCTGTGGATGTACTGTGTCCCAGTATTAGGTGGGAATACAAATACAGACAACACGTTTGCCATTTTTAGTTTAAACAGCACACACAGGTTTCTAAAGTAGCAAGCTATCATCTTTCGCATCAATTCTACTGTAGACTATAATGATATAAATATGTGATGTGTTATAACCCTAACACATGGGTCTTACTCTTTTTTGCGAGTTCTGGTGAAGAATGATGCCCACTCTGAGCAGGTTTTCTTACTGCTCACCCAAAACACAGCTGATATTCCCACAATCAGCGTCATGAGATACTTCATGAGAAGCAGCGAGAGCTCAGGACGGTCCGCATCAGTCCTCTACAAACAAAACAGAAAGAACATTCAACAAAGAACTAGACGCTTGGATATACTCAGCATCTGTAAGGCAGCTTGAATATCTTACGCTGTAGGAGCAGGGGATGCCATATTCCTGACAGCGCTCATTGATCCAGGTATTCTCCCAGGTGCCACGGCGAGCCTGTTCGTACAGGTAGCAGCCGAGCAGCATTAGCAGAGGCAGAAGATACAGACCGCTGAACACTCCGATGCGGATCATGAACTTCTTCAGCTTCTCCTGGTTCCGTTCGTCGTGCTGGATCACCTGACGCACGTGGTTGAGAGACACGATTCCCGCCAGAAGCAGCGAGAGGCCGGCCAGCACCCCCACTGCCAGAGGAGCCACAACAAACCAGCGCAGCGCCGGCAGGTCGTACAAGCCGACGAAACACACGCCGCTGATGCTGTCTCCCTCAACTTTGTTCAGCGCCAACAGCGTGATCGTGAGCGCTCCAGGAAGTCCCCAGGCGACCGTGTGGAACCACACTGCCTTTTTCTCAATGGCTTCGCAGCTCCACTTGGGCCCCGCCGCTAGAAACCACGTGATGGTCAGAATGACCCACCACACCATTCCTGCGGTCGAAAAGAAATACAGCAGCATAAAGAGTAGCGAGCAGCCGCGGTTCTGGGTGCCCAGTACCACAGTCGACACGCGCCCCGGCATGCTAGGCTTGTTACAGGCGACCTGGTTACCCAACAGAAAACCAACGAAATAGATTAAAGAGACGAAACTGTAGCAAACGGCGTAGAAGATAATGGGCCGCTCGGGGTAGCGAAATCTCTTCACATCAATGAGGAAGGTTAAAAAAGTAAAGAGGGTCGCACACAAGCACACAGCAGAGCACACGCCAATGAAGGTCTTAGCAAAGTGAACTTCATGTGCTTTCAGGTACATGTTGTCACATGGAGGCGCGCAGTCTTGAGCCCCGAGAAAAGAGCCGCCCTGACTCGGGCGAGTCTTCAGTTGAAGAGGGCACCAGAAACCCAGGTCCCGATTGGCATTGAGAGAGCTTCTGGGCATGGTTGCGTCTTCGATAGGCGAAACTGCAGAACCAGCAGGAGAAAAGTGGCATGATTCCAATCTGTAAAACCAAAGATAAAACAACACACAAATCGCAGTGATTAAAGAAATACCAGCCATCAAAAGATTGAAATGAAGTTATTACCGTCGACAGTTCCACACACATAAACATACAGTATTAGTTCTAATGAATCTGGTCAAGATCATACTTTAAGACAACATGCTGTTTTAGATCATAAACAGAAACAAATTCAACATTAGGCCTGCATCGAATAATTCATCAAAAACAGTTTAAATAAACCAAATCTCATTCCACATATCGAAAAGGCCAACACGCAGGCTACACTTAAGTGAAGGAGTGGGCATTACACAATCTTTATAAAAGAAAATCACCATCCATGATCTGAATTAAGATCTTTCCCATTTTAAGATCCAGACTGAACATATAAACATATAAAGCACACAACGCCCCTGAAAATGGTGGATTTCTTAAAATTACAAAACAAAATGAGTCTTTTGTTGCTTAAATACTACTTTGATCAAAAGAATGGATGATAAACACACAAATGCTAAATGTTGCTATGGTTACTGCTGTGTCAATCATCACAGTTTCGTGTTTCGTGGACACACAGACCCCTTTTACACTGCAGCTAAATTCGGTTGTCACTTTACCTTTTAATTAGGGATGCACTGATCCGATATCAGGGCGATCAGGGCCCTTTTTGCTGGATCGGATATCGAACATACAGGACCGATCCAACTTACGATACTATGCGTTACCCGTAGTTGTTACTAACAAGCGATTAAAAGGACAAAGTATTATAAAAGCAAGCACCATAAACATTTGTATGCACTATATTTAAAGTCTTCGTAATATACTCTATAACTTCATGTGAAGGAACCAATGCACATTTAAAGATATTTAAGTTCACAGAAACTCTAACTTACTCACACTGGTTAAGTGGACAGATGAAACGCGTAACTCACAAACGCACACCCATGATAACTGTAGGCTATTTTAAAAATCTGATTTTATAAAGTCTTAGTAAGCCTTTAGATGAATCCAATACAATGTGCTGAACACAGGGCGAATCTATTCTCTTTGTTATGAACTATCCATTGCGATCGAGCGAGGATTCCCATAGAGGATGCTTCAAGAGCATCAATTCTGCACACAGGAAGGCATAATCGTAGCATACAGAAGTGGTTCTCAAACTTTTTGCATTCCTTCGCCCCCCCCACACCGCCAAAGAAAATTTATGACAAAAACAGTTCTAAAACTTCACATTTTAATTAAACAAAACATTAAATTATACAAAGTAGTGCTGCCTTATTTTTTTTAGGTTTAATTTCACAGAATTCATGATAAATTAATGTATTTTATAAAAATGTCATAAAACTAGGGCCCCCCTGGCACCATCTCGCGGACCCCTGGGGGCCCCGGACCCCAGTTTGAGAACCACTGGCATACAGGATGATTTAGGTTCATCAATTCTGCGCCCGGGATGTGCATAAAAGTTCCGGTCAAGCACATAATTCCCAAAATAACCATCTGCGCACTAAAGCTTTTTTTACTGTGACAGTTTTGCGCAATTAATGAAAATATATTTAGCATATTTATTTGATCAAACTTGCCTATTATATGTTCTACTAAACACTGCCATTTGATTAATAATTAATGTTCTTGCAACTTGTAAATCATTTTAAATTATTGTTTTTTAAATATAAAATTATACTAGATGTAGCAGAAAGCACTCTACACATTTAACAATTTTATTATTAATTCAACAATGGTATCGGATCGGTATCGGTTATCGACAGATATACAAAGCCCAGGATCGGTATCGGGAGTGAAAAAGTCGGATCGGTGCATCTCTACTTTTAATGCTTAATCCTGTTCTGTACAAAAACTGTTCAAAACCTAATTCTACTACTACCATATTGAATACAGCTGCAGTGTGTGCAGGACCGCACAACTTCTTGTCAATAATACCATATTTAAACATGCATCAGGGACAAAACATGTCTCTTTTCTGTACGCGCAGTGCAGAAAATCAATGTGAAAGAGGTACAAGCTTTTGCTCACGTTGCCAGATCTTGCAAAAATTAACAAGAACAAGCCCAGAATTTGTGTTTTCAACAGTACAGGTTCTTCGGTAGCAACTTTTCTACAATTTTTTTTGCTTTAAACAATACCTCTGTAAACAGTTGTTTATTAAAAGTGCAGAACATAACATTTTAATATTATTTTGAAATAAAATAGCTAATGCTATAGACGCTAGATGAGACAACATTGCTATGGTTACATCATTGTCAGTCATGGAAGTTTCAGGAGGGAGTATTGTTCCGTACACACATGGAACAATCATCTTGCGGGTTTACTCTCCAAACTTTGCAATTTGTACAGAGCCACAAAATAAAAATGTAGAGGATTATTTAACTACAGTTGCCACTCCTGAAACAGCATGAGTAGTGAATGAGGAGCTTGATTCTGTAGCTATTAGGGATGCAACAATACAGTTTGTCCACGGTTCAATAAAATTGTCGGTTCTTGTCCACGTTTTTTTTTTTTCAGTTTGGTTTTGATGGCTTGGCCTATTAAACTGTTTTAAAATTATTCTATGCTTAGGTAAAAGGAACAGTGAGTTGTTAAAGGTATTGCAGAGGATTTTCTTTTTCTGGGTGGATCATGAAGACTATTGGTCCTCCTAGTTGTCAATCAGGAATGTTGCACAATTGGATTTTTTTAAAAAGTGTGGAAGGCGGTTCTTTTCTAAAATTAGAAAAACATTCTCTGCTACACCTTTAAGAAGCAAAAAAACTGGTTTTACCTGTAATTCTCTTTATTCTATGTAAATGCAAAAATCATCTTACACATTTCTAGTTTATTGAATAATATATATAAATAATAAGATATAATTAAATAAAGATATATAAAAATTATATCCCATTTAAACTGGGGAACATGTGAATTCTTACATCTTACAAAAATAAACACATGTAAACATAAATTGGCCATTTTATATGCCTGTACTTACTAAATTAAACTTTACATTGTAACTGAAGGCTGTACCTTACTGCACTACTGTTAAGTCCAAATTCATTCTCTGCTGTGTAGAAACCAAAAATGCATTCCTCAATCAAGATTACCTTAGCATCATGCCAAATCTCTTCTTGATTTAAACTTTCAACTTGCGCAGAAGACGTGTCTGAGGCAAATAACGCGCAAATTTTGATAGGATTGAAAGGGGTGGTGTAGACTTATCAGTAATATGATCAACAGGAGAAAATTAGGCATGTAAACTCGTATATTGTAGTATTTTCTCAGTCAGACCAAAAAAAAAAACCTTGTGCACATGCGCACACTGCACAGTAGAATTGTGCTTATAGGGTTATATTTGAAGAGTTTGGTTCCAAAACGCAATAAATCCATTTTGACAAATTTTGGTAAAAACGTGTTTTCTATACCAAGAAAGTGACAAGATGAAAACAACTATTTTCTGTTACAAACTTTCACATAGCATCTTTAGGTTATAAAAACATAAAAAATTCAAATCCATAAGTTGATTTTCAAAGATTTATTATAAAAACGGATAATTTTTTCCACAAAATGCAATAAATCCATGACAAGTTTTATTCAAAATGCTATAAATCTATTGAATCAATAGCCTATATAAATGTGCATTCATCTTTGCCATGTTATATTCATTTAGTTGACTAGTTGTACACACTAATTAAAAATATAAACATTAATGTCATTAATCAAAACACTTACTTTGTCATACTAAGATCACTGTCATTGCGGTTACTTGACGTCCTCGCTTAACGTCTTTCACAGAGATCAGCTGTAAAATGTTTTTGGTCCTGCTCGATTTTCGTTGACTTTGAGTAAAATTATGTACAGTTTTTCATAAGATCCTCTGGGGTCAATGTGTTAGCATGAGAAGCTTGCTGTCGGGAGAACAAGCACCCGTCTCCCGAGTGCCTCTCGGGAAAATATTAGATGCTGATGGCTTACGTTTCTTTCCCATCACAGAAAACCATCACAGGTTTAGCGATGCAATTAAAGTATTATTTTGTTTTGTTTGTTGATCACGAAGTACAAAGTAGATGAGGAAAACTAGGACTCCGTGGACTCAGCGCGTCCGCCATTGTTTGTTTACATTGCATGACTGGTGGGCTGTAATATCAGAAATGGATTTATTGCGTTCTGTAAAAAAGGAGCAGTGGCGTTTGTCGCATTTTGGGAAAAAAGGGAGAAAAGATGACAGAATAACACAGCGGATATTGGATTTTGCGTAAACTTAAGAATTTACTTTTAACTACTGACCTGATATAATACTGATTTTGGCAGTAACTCATTTTTTTCAAAAATGGCGTTTATCGCGTTTTGGAACCAAACTCATCATTTACAACTTATTAATGTATCACACAATACTCTGCACAAACTGTACATTCTGCAAAGTTTGTAAAATTACATAAATGATAAAAGAGTGTCATGCCATTCGACCATTGGGTTTCCACTAGGGGTGTAATGGTTCTGGTAAAGAATTGAATCGTCCCGTTATCCTCCCATGGTTCGGTATGCAAATGCACCGAGCTACACCGCGTTTGATTCGACCACACCTCTCTAAAATAGTTTGGTGAAAAAAGCATTGTTTATGTGAGAGTACCTATCCAATAAAATCGAAGTATGCAAATCTGTTGCCAACCTCACAGTTCCTCCTCACATGTTGGTGTGTGTGTTTGTTGCGGACCATTCGGTGTGGCAAGCGAAGGACAAAAGCGCCACCACCAGCTTTATTTAAGTTTACTGCAGCAGCGATGGTCAAAAAACTGTCACGGTGTGTAAATCTGCACAGCGCGGGTGCCATATGCTCAAGGCAATAACTTGCATATAATATGACGAGTCACTTATTGCGCTGTCATCAGTGTTGTTGATAGCATGCAATCGCCGGTTAGACCGAAACACCACACATTGCCTTCTGTGTTTAAATGTTAACAAACTGATCTTCTTGTGAAAAAACTTGAAGATAGCAGAGTAGAATCTAAAAAGTAACCCAATGTTCTATTTTATGTTCATTTTGAAGGGCACTGTATGTTGGTACATTGAGTATAATAATACAAGTACTCTAAAATGTTGATTTTGGCAGAGGTTGAAAACATACACACACTGAAACGTACCAAAATCGTAACCCTAAAACCTTGACACTCACCGAACCGTGAGTAATTTGAACCGTTACACCCCTAGTTTTCACTGCACATCTAATCTCCACCAAAACTCTGACTTTCATCCAAGGATGAAGCACAAACTCAACGATGCACCCAGTGCTGTGTTGTTTGGATATATGAATGGACACCTAAAGCAACATTTGAATCACTTCGCAATGTTTAGGGTACTTTGGTTATCAGCACCCAGATTAAATTTAGTTGGATTGAGGAAAAATGCATGCATGTTTAACATATCATGTGTGTGTGTTTTTCTGTTTGGAACAATTCGAAAGTCAAGTGTATGATGCCCAGTTTTTCTCTGTAACAAATTTACAAAGTCTGTAAGTGCATGATGTCTACTGTTTTAAAATCTGCTGAGATTATAAAAGTGGTGTATAGTGAATTCCAGGTATTATAGGTGTTGTACTCGCCTGTCACACTGTAATTCTAAAGGCCAGCTGATTCCAAACGTGAGCATATCCCTGCTGCAGTCAGACACCACACGCTCGCACAGCTCTCTACACGGACGCAGGACATGCGTGTGTTCTGTGCACTCAGGAACAAATGATTGACAGAGGAAGAGATGCACGTCAGGGGAACACCGCAGGTTAGCCAAGGGCATGAAGGGCTAGACAGAGACAAATGAGAAACATTTTTATTATGACATTACATGCCACTGTCTTTTATTTGTTCTCTAATGAAATCAGTACAAAAATATGCTAAACAGAAATCAAATCTGACACGTGCATGAAATATATACTACAACAACTGATTTAAAGGCACTTCTTCTGGTACAAAAAAGTAACAAAAAAAAACTTCAATCACATAGTGGTTATTCACACATAAAATAATTTAGCTTTAAATGCAATGTAAATGATAGCGATAATGATGAAAATAATATACTGTGGTTGCATCTTTTCAGTTGAAAACACCATGTAATTTAAAATCACATCTTGTAATATATCTACAACTTATAATATTACCTATATGCTAAAAATATACTCGTCAAAAGATTTATATAAAAAAATCATCGCGTAAGTTGAAAAACAATAATGAACATAAATCCAGTATATGACCAATGATCAAAAATCTATTTCACAGAATGAGTCTTTTTATGTCACGCTAACTATATATTTTATGATATATGTTTTTCAGTTTATATTGTTTTAGGAATTTGCCCCTTACTATAGCTTTTAAAGGTCCCGTTCTTTCTTTGTTTTTGAAGCTTTGATTGTGCTTACGGTGCGCAATATAACATGTGTTCATGTTT
This sequence comes from Misgurnus anguillicaudatus, assembly GCF_027580225.2. Classification (NCBI taxonomy): domain Eukaryota; kingdom Metazoa; phylum Chordata; class Actinopteri; order Cypriniformes; family Cobitidae; genus Misgurnus; species Misgurnus anguillicaudatus. The sequence continues at coordinate 42,005,692 of NC_073346.2, read as the reverse complement.
CATGTGTAAAAAACGCATAATTTTTCACACAGTTTACTTATCTCTTTACCAGCTGTTTTTCAGTCCTAAAAACGTGCTGATGTCTTCCTTCTTCTGTGAAGTCCCTCCTTCAGAAACACGTTCTGATTGTGTCGTTTGTTTAGTGTGTTGTGATTCCACAGCGGCTTAGTTTATCAGAGCCGTTTGAACCAAAGCTGGCGACTGACGTATTCCTGTGGGCGGAGTTTAGTCTGAAACTGTTTTATTGACATCATTCAACCGGAAAGTAAAAGGCTGTAGTCCAAACCGGCCATTCACTGTAGGCTTTGAAACCAAGCTTTAGGCTTGGTTTGAAAAATGGGATCAGAAAGAACCTGACCTTTAACTAAATGCTCACCACAGTTTTAAATTATGGGCAAGTTAAAGTTAGTGTTAGAGTGAAAATGCCAAGAAGATAACAACAGATTAAGTCTTGATGGAGATAAATGTTGTTTTTGAATCAGTTATTAATTTTATAGACTATTGAAGGTATAGTATGCATTAATTGTATTATGTATTTAGGCATACAGTACATTAAAAATAGGCAATATGTAAACTGAACAGGTACAAACCTACAGGCAGGATAAATACCTGTATATGAGAGACTAAGGGCTCAGTCACACCAAAAGCGTTTATGGCAGTTGCAGGCGCCTTTTTTGAATGATATTCTATGGGCAGGGCGCGTTTGCGCGCTGTTTATGCGCGCCGAGCGCCTTGCGGTTTTCTGCCGCCTGTCGCGCACGCGTTTTTGAAGGAGCGCTGAGAGCGGAGAAAGCGCCTGACGTCATTCGCGTCTTCCATTGTCCAATCGATTGAGGGGAGAGGCGGGCCTTACGTTGTGGTCAGTGAAGTTTACAGTTGCTTTGAAGAACCGGACTCCACTCGCTCACTCTCTCCTGCGTGTTTATGCATCTCTCACCCTCAAACAAGGTCAGAGCAAGCGCCCTCTTTTTAAAGTTTCTGCTAATATGACAGTTAACAGCAAAAGAGCGCTCACGCTTCAATATTTGATTGACAAGACAGCTGACTCGGTGGTTGCTTAGCAACATGAAAAGCCGCGCCGCACTGCTCTTTTTTTAAAAAAGGCAGTGCGTCGCGCCTTGCGTTTGCAAGCGTTTAAAGCGCTTTTGGTGTGACTGCGCCCTAACCCTGCATGCTGAATTCTGTAGAAATATTTTAAGAGTTCAGAGAAGAACACCTGCTAAGGCACACAGGGCTGAATTAGGCAGATATCCCCTAATAATACACATCCAAAAATGCTTCCTTAAATTCTGGTCGCACTTAAATTTAAGTCCCCCTAACACACTTCAGTATGAAGCCATGAAAACCCAAGAGAAGAGACCAAAAACCAGTCCCATCTGTCAACTGGCTCTTAAACTCCAAGGGTCTCATTTATAAAACTCTGCATAGGATACTAAAAGTTTACGTAAGCCAAAAATGGTGTACGTCAAATAATATTCCGACTTATAAAACCATGCGTACGCACACCTGTAGGCAATGTTTCCTTTATTAATCACAGATCACTTGCAAGTGTGCATTCATGAACCAGCCTCATATCCCTCGCATTTTTAACCATAAAAAGTTAATGCATATCAACTCCTGAATGCTGATCCGCATAATAATGAGACTGGCATCCAATTATTTGTTTGCAAGATGGTATGTGGAATGTGGTCCTCCAATAAATGCAAGCCATTGGTGTAATCATCCAGTAGTGCAATCATGCACCATTTATATTCACACATCTCGACTGTATACAGAGCACCGTTTACCTCGTCTCGTACAAATCTTATTAGCATAAAATTAGAACACAATACATTAACAGATGAAACTCAAATGTTAAAAATCTGCCTTCTTAACATTAGATGGCTTACCAATAAAGAACCTATTATCAATGAAATAATTACAGACCAAAACTTAAATGCACTCTGTTTAACAGAGACCTGGTTTAAAGCAGACGATTACATCAGTTTAAACGAATCCACCCCACAAGACAATTATTACAAACACGTTCCTCGTTTAAAAGGGAGAGGGGGTGGTGTAGCTACAATATACAACAAAATATTTAAAGTAAACCATAAATCCGAACTAAGATTTAATTTGTTTGAAATAATACTGTTAAATATGGAAATAAATGATCGTAACAACAAACAGCTTTCGTTCATCTTAGCTACCATTTACAGGCCTCTGGGCCACCACACAGATTTTCTTAAAGAAATAACAGACTTCTTGTCTGAGCTTACAGTCACTGTAAAGCTCTTATCGTTGGTGATTTTAATATCCATGTGGATAACCCAAAAGATGCATTAGGACGTGCGTTAATGGATGTTCTAAATTCTCTCAGTATTAAACAAAACGGGTCAGGGCCCACGCATACTCGTAAGCACACATTAGACTTAATTCTGTCACTCGGACTCAATATTAATGATATCGAAATATCACCCCAGAGCGATGCCGTTTCAGACCATTGCCTTTTGTCATACACTGTACTTCTAAATAGGATCACTCAGTCTACAACATGCTACAGATTAGCCAGAACAATAATTTCCACCACTAAAGATAGCTTTATTAGCACTCTTCCAGACCTGTCTCAAATGAAACATGTAGCAGATAACCGTGTAGATCTGGATATTATAATAGAAAACCTGAACTAAGGTTTCCGCGGTGACAGAATTTTCTCACCGGTTAATCGGCGCATCACAAACCCGGTGATTCCGGTATCACTGGTTGGGAGGGGCTTATAAATGCGCATGCAGACGTGCACATTTTACTTTCACTTTTGAATTACGCAACTGTTTAAACTGTTAACGCTTGCGTAAGCTGCGTTAAATCGCGTATACATTTGCGTGCAATGCGAGTCCAACAGCTGGTTTAATTAAGTGCTTGAGTCAATGTGCGCATGTAATTCTCACAGAACCCGCCAGTCCCAAGCAGAGCAACCGGCTACTTTTCCATAAAACGCTGCTTGAATGATGGGTTAATTATTTTTCTTGATGAAAAACACAACAACAAAACGATCTCGCTTATATTAAACATCATATATGTATATTATAACAAAAACGAGTAAGCACGCGGCTTCTGCCATTGTCATGTCAGTCAGCCTGCCTCGCACACTCAGGAATAAATGAAATCTGACACCTGCTGCTCTGTGATGTGACGCGCGTTCAGCTCCACTGAATTCAGGCAGCAGACACATTCAGTTCTTAATGTGTTTACTCTCTCTAAGGAAACTAAATTATTTAATTACACGAATATATCAAAACGACGGTGAAAGACGGTGTTGCGGTGGGCAAGTGTTCTAACCGGTGAGAGGCTGAAGCACCGGTTATCACCGTTTCACCGACTATCGCGGCAAGCCTAACCTGAACAACGTTTGTTCTAGCACGTTGGATGCCGTTGCTCCCATTCGAAAAAAGAGAATCAAAGAAAAACCGCCAGCTCCATAGTATGACCATCATACTGCAGCTCTTAAAAAAGTAGCTAGAAAAATGGAAAGAAACTACCGAAGCACAAAGTTAGAGGCACAGTTGCGAAACTGACTAGAAACAAAAGAACAAACAGAAACCAATAGTAAACTCCAACACAATAGTAACAACTTCATGAACTTCTTTACTAACAAAATTACGGTTATTAGGGAAAACATAGATTAAGGTTATTAGGGAAAACATAGACACTACGCAAGCAGCCACCGCTCTACCCAATAGTACATTTAACACTAGATTACCATACAAACATCTTGAGTCATTTAAACCTACTACAATAGAAGAGCTCTCTAAATTAGTAACGTCATCCAAATCATCGTCCTGTTTATTAGCAGGGGTGCAAACTCATCAGGGGTGAAAAAGGTGACAAGACACAAGCGCTCTTATATAAGCGGATACGCGGCTTGCACGCTCCTCTTAAACAGAAACAGGTATATAGCGCATATAGCACTGTTGTCAACGGCTTAAAATCACTTAACTTAAAACTGCGGTGCGTGAACAAATGTTAAGCTTTATGACCACGCGCACAGCAACGTGACGCGGGTGCGTAACCTCAAATGAGAAAATACTACGAGTTAAGTATGTGCACTCAATCTGCAGACTGCTTAAACTTCGGCAGCAAATGAGGTGGCTATAAATTGTAAAACATAACCCGCCAAACTGGCTAGTAATTTGACATCGTTACCACAATAGCCGGGCATGATTTTCATAATTTCATTTACTGCTACCATGTCGCAGACCCCCCTCACCCCTCATTTTCAAAAACTCATCGGATCTAGACGAATCACAAGAATGACCTATTTTGTATCAAAAACGGTGAATTTCGCCGAAAGGTGACAAGTTTGCACCCCTGATTAGACCCTGTTCCCATTACTTACTTAAAAAGGTATTTCATGTAGTGTCAGACACAGTACTAAATATCTTTAAATTAGGGATGTCAAATTATGCAATTTCCCATATTCGATGATCATTTAAATTAACGATCAATCAATCGAATAATCGTTAACAGTAATAGTGCAATAAGCCTTTACAGCAGTGGCATAGCCAATGACATAATTCGTGTGAGGAAGCTGGCATTTTTACGCACTTAAGATTTTATTTTGTCTAATTAACATGCTAGTGGGATTGTAAAATGAGTCCATGTAGTTGGTGTTTTGATAAGAATCAACAATTTAATCTCGTAATGAAATATAATGACTAATAGACACAGTAAACTCCACTTCATAACAGGCACTCCGCACAGTCGGATGAAAGTCCGTGCGTCCATGACAAACTAAAAGTTCCATTATCATCAAGTGTTATTTTTCTAGTTGTTCACCTCGCTTTTCGAGTCATTGATACACCGCTTGTTGTAATTATATCCAATAAGCACACAAAGGGCACTTTTCCCGTTGTCACCTCAGCTGCGGCGTAGTTTCAGCAAAGATGCTTATATTATGAAGACTTCAAACTTCCATTAGAAAACCTGCAAAAGTGTTTAGCGTTTAGCGCCTCAGCCAGTCAATAATGATGATCAATGATATATGTTGCGGGCGTTCAGAGTGTAACTACAGTCAGTTACAGTTTACGTTTAACAGTTTCTTGCCAGAATTTAAGTTTTACATTTTAATCTGTTTATTAAAAACGGCTTCTGGTCTCCTTCCCTGTGTAAAGCACTGTTAGCAGCGTAGCCATGCTAATCTTGCAGGCTTCCCTGAAGAGGGTCTTTGCTTTCAGTATCCGAACTGTTTAAATTTTTGTCATCGGACCCTCTCAGATCCACTGCGGATGCCATTTTCTTGCGTTAGCAGCCAGCCTCATCTCGAATGAGGTTAAAAAGCCCAAGTGTGTGTTTGGCATCGAGCATCGCTGTGATCATGGCTAGTTTAACTTCTTCGCGCTTGGTTAGTTTTTTCACCAGCTGTGTATGTGCTTTGCGCAGGCGCCAGACACACGTGCTTGCTTTTTCGACAATCGTTAAGTTTTATCGATTTAATTCTTATCGACAATTAATCGAAGATCGATTAATTGTTAACATCCCTACTTTAAATCATCTCTAGATTTAGGATACATTCCAATAGCTTTCAAACTAGCAGTTATTAGGCCGCTCATAAAAAACCAAACCTTGACCAGGGAGATCTTAATAACTATAGACCAATCTCAAATCTACCTTTTCTTTCTAAAATATTAGAAAAAGTAGTGGCAAGCCAGCTACGCACATTCATATGCTGTCTGCATCAGATGCAGAAAAGCTTATCCATGCTTTTATGACCTCTAGAATAGACTATTGTAACTCGTTACTCGGGGGATGTCACGCAAATCAGGTAAACAAGCTACAGCTAGATATATATATATATAAGAATATATATAATTGCTCATTCATTGTTCGTCAATGTTAGTTAATAAATTTATATGATAAACAAATTTTAAATGATGCATTTGTTGGAGAGAATAATCCTGTTTTTTTTTTATTATCTGTTCTGTTGTCAGACATAAAACGAGTACACTATAAAGTAGTGAGTAAACACAATCCAGTCACACCTTGAGTTTAATCCAACCAGCTGTTCCTTTAATTCTGCTGAAATCCTGATATATAATCTCGATTTATAATTGTCTGACAAAATAACCATACATTTACATTGAAGCCTTACTGCTGTTTTCTCATCATGTCTTTTTGTGCTATGGAAAAGCATAAATAGATTAACTTTAAATTAATATATTAACAGTGGAGCGCTCAGACTGCGTCCCGTGCATTCGCAAATCCATCAGCTTTTGCGCTCTCTCTGGTAAAACGTTGCCCGCTGCATCGTGCACGCATCTCAGTACGTTGCGCTGGGTGCAGGGAGTGCTCATGGGAGTTGTAGTTTCCCAGTGTCATTGCGCATTGTTTATAATTTCGCATAACTTTTAAGAAAACTACAATTAAAAAAAAATTTCAACCAGCCAAAGTGGCTAGTGGGATTGGCTGTCTTACCCGCCACAGCCGAAATCTACCTGCATGTGGCGGGTGTCAATGTCAAGCCCTGGTCGCGTAGCCTAATAGTGCAGACAAATCGATGCAAATTCAGAAATATGACAGCATACACTGTTACTGTTACACAGAGTTATAGCATATAGCTACTGTACAGCATGATAAAGAGGGAGAGAATGCGTGCGTGTGTGTGGGAAAACACAGTCACCTTTTCAGTTATGAGGCGTGCGCTGCACGCAACATAACAGAGCGCGCATTCTGTGAATTAAGCCGAACAGTAAAATATAAATGTGCGCCCTCAATTGGATAATTTTAAACGCGCAAACACAGACAAAAAGACATGCCATCGTAGAAATAAGATAAATAACATATTACTTGAGGGCTATTTAGTTTGTTTAATAAAATAACAAATAGTTATCTGGCGCTATAAAGAAAATAAAATAAAATATACTTGACCTTCAAGGGGGGCGGGTCGAGCCGTTAGGAGGGCGGGGCGCCCCCTTATATAATGGAAGGGGAAACACTGAGATTTATAAAAAAAGATTAGCTTTACAGATTATTTCCGATAACGTACAAAAAAATTCAGAAGGAGGAGCAAGTACAAGTCACGCAACACTATACAACACTGTTTAACTTATATGTTCGTGTCATTGATATAACATGCACGCGCCTATTTCCAACATAAGACAGAAGTCTTACTTACCACATGCAACTTATGACCCGGTTGGGACTTTTTAATGAAATTCCAGCGCATCAAACACACACGCAAAACTCCGCTGCTACCCAGGTAATAAACTACATCCATTGTTTTCATAAGGCTGGATTTGTTCTCCTTTGTTGAGTTTTGAAATTAAACAAAGAACCACCCCTTTAACACATTACTAAAATCATAGCATAAATTAGTGGCATCACTGAAATTAAATAAATGTTTTATGTATCTTTAGAGCGCGTGTCTGAAATGTGCATTCTTCTCCATGCTTCCATGCTTCTCCATCTTTTCCCCTGCTCTACAAAGTGCAGAAATATTGCCATGTTAATGTGTTCAGGCCAGGACTCTTATCAAACATGTGAAGCGTGGGTCGGATTGGACATTTTAAGCCTGAGTTAGTACAACCTCCTGTTTCACTGCGAAACACAGAAAATTGCCAGGCCGCCATGGACACAACCTCCAACGAAAAGTCAAGATCTCATCAATTTAGCATTGCAAAGGGCTTTAGATGACACAGACCAAATATGATAATGATCTGATTCAATTTCTAGGAGGAGTTTGTTAAAGTACGAAGCCAAAAAATAGAACAATTTTAAATGGCAGAATTCCTGTGGGGTTTAGAGCTTGGCTCAAGAGACTTTTTCTGTACAAGCTGCTCTTTTGAATTTTTGTAGGTGGCGCTACAGAGCCATTTTAACACCCCCAGTTCTGAAGCCTATATCAAATGAACATTTTCACCACATTTTAGACGTGTGCAACATTTCATGACTTTTTGAGCTTGTTTAGGCAGTCAAAAATGTGATTCATTTAGCGATACTTTGCGAGGCCGCCACGGACACGCCCTTTAATGAAAAGCCAAGCTCATCGCTATTTATCATCACAAAATGTCTTGAGATTAGACTGATGAAATATGATGTTGATATGGTTAAATGTCTAAGAGCAGTAAGTCACAGCGTAAAACATGGTATTTCCTTCTGCCTCTAGGTGGCGCTATGACTGTAACTGAATTATGCCATGTTGATGTGTTCAGGCCAGGACCTTTATCAAACGTGTGAACAGACTATTAACCCAAGATCTTCTGAGCATTACTTTAGCATTATTTATAATTTAAAAAAAACGGTTTCACGCCCAAACAACCATTGCTTTTAATGTGAAGCTTTTATAAATTTTCAGATACATTTTTTCTTTTAATTGCTCAGTGGAACGCATGTGTTTTCACGTATGAGGATACAAATCAGAAGTATCTAAATCAACAGCAGATGTTTTCATTATTTCTTTTTTCAAAGTAACTGTAACAGTAACAAAGTGAAGAAAAACACAAGAGGACTGTGTGAATGTGTGAACATGGACTGTATTGTAGTCAGGGTTTTTCTCCCTGGAGTTTCCTTCCTTCCTGATCTCATGTTTAAAGGTTTGAACAATAGAGCCAAGGGCTTCTCTCTTATGTGTTACACGAGGCAGCGTATTTGATACGCCTACAAAAGCACCTTAATCCTTCAGTGAAACCTCAATGAGACAACTGCAGGAATGTGCTCTGTTTCACACAGAAATACTGTGTTTACTGAACCTAAACCATTCTCATACAAATACCTGAGAGTTTACATTGACAATGAGCTCAACTGGACTCAGAATACAGAGGCAATATACAGGAAGGGACAAATTCGACTGTATTTCCTAAGGAGACTAAAGTAATTTATTGTACGCAACAAAATGTTTGACTTGTTTACTAATAACCCTAGTCAAATAAACTCATCAGGAAAGCAAGATCTGTTATACTCTGGAGGTGGTTACTGAAAAGAGAACGATGACTAAACTCCTGACCATTCTGGACAACACCGCTCTCCCTCTTCTTGACATGTTTGTTAGCTTGAGGAGTCATTTTAGCTGGAGACTGATCCCACCTCAAGGCAACAGCGAGCGCTACAGAAAATCATTTGTTCCCATTGGAATAAGACTGCATGTACAATGCATCCAGCATGTGCAGAGACCATACTCTTAATATAATACAAATGTAAAACCATACACACGACACCCTTGACTGTAAAGCTCTCTAGTCACTCTTTGTGGTACATACTGTATTCTGTGTATTGCTGTACATAGTAAATTCTATTTATTGTCTAGCATATCTGTACTTTTGTATTGTTGGGTTCTGTTTGGCTGCTGCTCATGTAAACCGATTTCCCAGTGGGGATTAATAAAGTATTTATCTCTCATGAGCACGTGCTTCAGAACCAACAACATTTAGCTGATCGACATTATGAAGCCTCAAACTTAAAGGGGTCATATTAGGAGATTTTCTAAAGATGTAAAATAAGTATTTGGTGTCCCCAGCGTACGTATGTGAAGTTTTAGCTCAAAATACTCATTTATAGATCATTTATTATAGAATGTTAAAATTGCCACTTTGTAGGCCTGAGCAAAAGTGTGCTGTTTTTGGGTGTGTCCTTTAAAATGCAAAAGAGCTGATGAAATGCAAGCACTGATCGTAATGATGGTGGTTTGTTGTAATAGAGGGTATGCACGTGACGTCACCTTTGGGCAAAAGTGATTGCGGTTACGCCCAGTGAGTGGCAAAAGTTAAAGCGACAGAATTTGTGTACAGTGAAAACGCGTCGAAATGGGAGAAAGCTGCTGTGCGATAGACTGTACTAACAGATTAACAAGAATTCTGAGCTTTCGTTTTAAAGACTGCCAAAAAACACCTAAAGGAGAAGAAAATAGATTTTTCATTCCAACGTCCACAGACCACAGGTGGGTTGATAAGTTGCTAGGGTCACTATCAAGCAGAGATGGACACTACTTAGATATTTTACTTTCCTCTTAAAAGTTTTTTTTCAAGTATTTGTATTTTATCAGTGTTTTTCTTTGGAAAACATAAATTCCAAAACATATATGTTAATACTTTATTACATTTCATAAATACAAGTTTTATTAAACATCTAATACTTTCTTAATTTTACTCAAGTAAAAAGTAATTACTTAAGTATTTTTAAATACATTTTAATATGCAATATTAAAGAATACACAGTATGATTATATGCTTTAGAATGTAGTGAAGTAAAAATTTTCCCAAGACAAAAACCCAAATAAAGCACAGATGCTTGGATAATGTAACTAATGTAACTAAGTATTGTCCACCTCTGCTATCAAGTCCAACTTAAAGGCTCTCTAAGCGAATCGGTGTGTTGATTTTTCAAATGTTTTTTTCAAACAAACTGAGCGTAGTTAACTCCTCTCCCTCCCTTCCGTGCTTTCATGAACGCGCCCAAACCCAACCCCCAAATCCTTCTTGGCATTTATTGGCTGGAATACTTTGTTTTGTTTTGTGGTGCAGGTTTGGCCATTGTGTTTATGTTGAAGTTTGTAGAGCCGGTGCTGTCTACAGAGATCGCGTTTTTTTTACAGCTTGATCAGCGGACAGGCAGCAAGCAGATAGTGAGGAGATGTTTGCTTTATGTAACAAAAAATGTTTTATGGTCTAAAACGCGTGAATTCGCTTAGAGAGCCTTTAAAGGCGGAGTCCATGATGTTTGAAAGCCAATGTTGATATTTGAAATCACCTAAACAAACACGCCCCTACCCCAATAGAATCTGGACCTTCTGTTGATAGACCCGCCCCACACATACGCAACCCGGCATTTGATTTGATTTGATTGGCTATAAGTGTGTTTTGGTAGTCGGCCCGTCTAATTTTCCAAAGCGTTTTTCAAACATCGTGGACTACGCCTTTAATTTAATTTAAGCTGATAATAGTCAATTTTACTGGCATTTTTGCAGCACCCGCTATGAAAACTAGCCATTTTGTTGAACGTTTGCCACTCAACAGGACGTGCTCCGGCGTAGTCACTTGGAAAAATGACATCAATGCATACCCTCTATTGAAACTTATTTGTGCTGTCAATTATTTTTTTGTCTTTCTCTTTCTTTCTCTCTGCAGTAAATGGCAGTGCTGTGGTTGGATAGTGCAGATTAAGGGCCGGTATTATTGTAATTCGCCTTGCTACCTACCTCACAAAACAGGCAAAATATGAACGGCCTAATTTTTCACATGATTGCAAAGAATGGTTCACCCAAACAAAGTTACTGGGTTGTTCTTTTTACGTTTCTAGGTTGATAGAAGCCCTGGGGACCCAATTTTAGCCCTTGAACATGGAAAAAGTCTGTTCATGATTTGAACCCTTTAAATACAAGTGAATGATTCATGATTTTTGAATGTTGAGACTAGTTATTTATATGAAATGTGTTTTTTTTCCTTTACATGTGTCTTATACGTTTTGGCCTCCTATGAATTAGAAGAAACAATGAATTGCATGGTGAGCTGCAGTTTCAAGGATGACGTTCACCAAACCTCACCTTCATCATACTGGCAGCGATGTCCTGGTCATAATGTTCAAGCATATTGGGGAAAAACGTGCTGTTGTAAGGCATGCCATGACACCACTGCACACGCACTGGCTCACATGTGAACGAACTGTGGCTCGTGCAAGAGTCTGTCATGACTGAAATGAAGCTCAAACACAGCAGGATCCACATGATCGACAACAGCAGTCTGGAGATTCAAGGTGATCTTCAGTCAGATATCAGTCCTCCACACAAACATCAGATCCAGGTGAGCTGCAAAACAGAAACACGCGCACACATTAAAAAATGACACACAAACATGATCTCAACAGGCATGTTAAATCTTTTATTACTAACCTTCAGAAAAATTGTCATTTTAGACATCGAGTTAAATAAGAAGAAGGGACTAATGCGTTCACGGATCCCCTTACGAAAATTAACCATGGCTTTACTACAGTTAACAAAAAAACATGGTAACTGTAGTAAAACCATGGTAACCACAAAATAACCATGGTTTTTAAAAACTATAAGTTAGTTAAACAATGGTAAGTGTAATAAAACCATGGTTTTGCTGGTAGTACGTTAATCAATCCACCAAAAAACAGAGTTACTACACTTTTACCACAATAAAACCGTGGTTAATTTTCTCAAGGGTCGCGTCTTCATAAGCGATTAAATCCTTGTTTTGATTATGTTATGTTTTAACTCCACCAAAATTATTAACTTTGTAATGTTTTTCAAGGCGATACTTACGTTGTCTTATCTCTATTAACGATCACAAACAGCCTAGAGTTAACTAAAGTTACTGAAAAACATTTGTGTTGTATAAAGCTCACTCACCAGAAGAAGTAACTTATATCGCTCTTTAACATTGCAGTTTGTGTCTTAATACAAGTAACGTTACACGATGCTCTTCTTTGTTCTCAAAATGTGAGATTTATAATGAAATTCTTCATTTAACGATCCGTAAATATTCCTACAGGCCAGAAGGGAAAAGTCGCTTCGCCAGAGTTTCTGACTTCCTAAAAACAGTTTTAGCCTGCGCATGCGCAGATCGCTACTTCATAGTGTTGAACGTACGATAGCATTTATAAACAGTTGTTTATGTTTGTAATAAGATTCAATTCAATCGAAATTTGAATGAATATTAGCTGTGCGTATACCAACGTTCTGCTAGCATGTTTTAAAATCCCTGCCAAAAAAACAACAGACACCGTCACAGAAATTCTATTGGTTTTATTGGGAATTGTATTGGTTCTAATGGAATATGACCCAAAACACAGTACAGTGTAGTGGTTGTAATGGTAAAAGCTAAAGGTTCCTATTGGTATTTTAATGTAAACCATTAGAGTTTTCTGTAATAGTTTTATTGATTTTTCAGCAGGGATATAACAGAGACACTTCAACAAAACACGTTTTGGGAATAAAACTGTGATCAAAATTAGAAATCAGTAAACATGGAAACATTGTAGCTTTACTTTTTTTATTTTATTTTGAAACATTAGGATGGAAATTTCCAACTTATTTGCACTTGCTTAAGCATGGTACATGTGTCCACAATATCTGATAAACTCCATAGGGTTTGTACCAGATCCCCACATAAGAATCATATTAGGAACTTTAGTTGGAGCAGATGGTAAATTCAGGAAATTACTCATTTGCATGAGGAACATTTAGTACAGATACAAGAATTATCTTAACAACTACATCACCTCAGCAAACAGTACTCTACCAAAATATATCTTAGACTAAACTACTGTGACTTGTTAATAACTTAGTTTAGCCAAAAGGGACCCCACCCCCAAATTTAGATATTATGGAATAATTTTCTGTAAAGGTACAATGAAACAATGTGTTGTAAAATATATCTTTTTTTGTCATTGTTTTTAAAGACAATCCCTTATCTGTAAGCATTATATGACAAGCGATGAAAACACTGAAAATCAGAGACTCCAGACAGACAGCAGCTGTAGAGAAAACATTGATTAAATCTTAAAGGTTCCTCTTTTCTTGACCTCCAGCTGTTTTGTTAAGGACACGGATCGATGTGACCTCTCCATTGTGCTCAGACATACTTCTGATGATGTCATCAACCTGGGGGTGAAATGGTTATATTTTTACCAAATTAAGTCTCTCTTTTTGATTTTAAAAATTAGGAAAACCTTTCATGACCTTATTTTAATCGTATTACAGATCTTGACTCTAAACACAAGCAGCAACTTTATAAAAGGATACAATCATATTAAGTAAATACATTTTACAATAATTAACCCTTTTGAGTAGTCACACAATCTGTAACTCCAATTAAATTGTTGCACAAATACTAAGACACCCAATGATGTTAAAAGTTTTCAATGAATGATACCAAATTCACCAAACAGGACTTTCGAAAAGAATACTGTCTTTATGTTTGTAATGTCATTGCTGACAGAATTTCTTAACATTTCGTAGGTATAAAAACAAAGCAGGGCAGCGGGCCAGGTGTCACCAGCAGTGCAGGATGAGAACAGATGAAACACTACGGGTCTGATCTGCAGTCTCATGCTGATGTGTTTATCTAGCGAATCTCTAGCCCTGATCAGACCACTGACAGATCCACCAGGCGAGAATGATTCGCAACTGACCTCAACTTCATTAAACTGCAGTGTGCCAATAACAATGACACTTACCAAGACCAACACAAGCTTCAAGTGCATCTGCATGTGAGATCAGCCCACTGTGAAAACAAAAGTACAAACAACATTCAATACGTTTGTGAATGTTTTTTATATAATCTTTTATTTCTACATGGTTAACCAAACGTCCAGATTCTGGAATGTAAAACAATGAGATTTAAAAAACAGCAGCAGTTATTTATTTCAGTACACTTGGTAAATGCAGTACTTATTTAACACACTAATTTTGAACTCGGGTAACTTTACAAAAGTTTTGTCTCGAGTACTACTTAAAAAGGCAGGATAGGCAGGAATTATCTATAAAACTTTAACAAATTTGTTTAAACTGTCTTTATATACAAATACATAATTAAAATGTAAGTACTCTGAAAAAGAGAGTATATAACTCGAGCGTCTGTAGACCTCTCACCACTGTTTCGAAACAACTACTACTACTTCTTCTTCTGTTGTTTAAATGGTGGTTGACAAACCAACTAAAAGTGCTTTTTCCAGCACCTACTGAATTGGTGTATGGAGCACTACTTGGTTGAAAACATTTGGTGAGAAAAAAAAAATAATTACCAGTTTTGTGTTTTCCTATTTTCATATAAACTTTGATGTACAACCACATGCTGTCTGGGTGTTTCCTACCTGTACTTTTAGATTTTCATTGATCATTTCCACATTAATTTCCTCTATTTCCAAATACCTTTCAGCAGCTCTATGATTTTAATTCTCTCTGTCCGACTTTCCGTTTGTGCCGAGCAGTTAACCACTTCAACTATAAATGCTACAAAAGACATTTTGTGAATCTCTATTGGATCTTTCTCAGTCTCTTCTATGCTTTTGTTCATTTTCTGAGGTTCAGCTTTCTTCATTTCTTTTGTTTCTTGTTCCACTTTCTTCAGGGCCTCAGAATATGTTAACCCATTTTCCACTCTTACATTTTGTATTTTCAAGACTTTTTGTCTCGCTTGACATCCTCCGTACCCTGCGCTATGCTCTCTCTCCCCCACCGTTACAGCATTTAGGATTTACTCCTTGTTCGCATTTACTATAATCGTGCTCTCCTCCACATCTTTGTTTCCCCTTTATTCCCCTTTATGTTTTGTTTTGTTATGTTTCCTACCATGCGCTGTTGCAAACCGCTGCCCGAGCCTGTGTTTGTTCCTTTCGTCGAAACATGAGACTTCACAACAACTCACAGAGGAACATTTTAGTGCATCTGTTTGTGACCTTTCCGTGATGCCCCTTTCGAAACAACACTGCTGCTTCATCATGAGGTGAGGTGTTGCTTTTATCTTCTTGAGTTTACTGACGGTTCATGGTTGGCAAACAACTTTTAGTTGCATTACCGCCACCTACTGATTAGGAGTGTGGGTCAGATCAGGACTTTATCATTTAAATACTGCAACAATAATCTAAGACCCTTATCCCCTCCCCTTTCCCCCAAAAAATGCTTATCAAGTCCAAGTCTAGACACCAAACTTTTCCTCTCATTAACATATTTAGGATACTTTATTATAACATTGTTCCAAATTTTCCACCTGACTGCAATGTTCACATTTTCCTGTTTGATGTCTCCCTATTTACATTTTATTTTTAAACATTAACCCTATTGTCTTTTACCGTTTTCTGTGTGTTTTGTTTTGTTAATTTTGTTTTTAGATTTTACAATCTCATGGAACAGATGGAAGGTTTTCAGGGAGCCCTTGACATTTAAGGGTGGTTTCCCGGACAGGGATTATCTTAAACCAGGACTCGGCCTTAGTTTAATTAGGAAATATAACTAGTTTTAATAAACGTGCCTTACTATAAACATTACTTGTGTGAATTTTGAGGCAAAACAAAGGGCACTGATGTATTTTAAGATTTGTCAGTGCAAGTTGTTTTCAGTTTGGACCGTCCTAAAAAAAAATTAGGACTAGTCTAATCCCTGTCTGGGAAACCGCCCCTTAATAGTTTTTTATTCCAGGAAAACATGGAATCTTTTTTTGTGAATTCATTAAATGTTCTTTTATAAGAGTTGCAGTATTGCTATTTGTTATTTTACATGGCATTATGGATTCTATGAAATACCAACAGATAAAAAATCAAAACCGGACTGTCCCTGTTAGAAATCATATAATGGGCCATGGTTTGATCTTCCTTCATTCAAAACTAACACAAAAATGAGTCAATGAGCACAAAATGAAGCTTCAGCCATGACAATCCCAGTCCCCTGACCTGAACCCTAAAGAAAATGGGTTGGATGAACTGAAGAGAAGAAGCACCAACATGGAGCTGGAATCTGACGGGGATCTGGAGAGATTCTGCATGAAGGAATGATCTCTGATCTCTTATCAGGTGTTCTCCAAACTCTTCAGGCATTATTGGTGAAGACTCAGAGCTGTTCTCTTGGGAAAAGGAGGTTGTAAAAAGAATTGAACTAAAGGGTATGTATGATTAATTGTGAGCAGTGTGTATTAGAGAAAAAGATTTTCCCCCACTTAAATTTATTATTTTGTAGATTTCTTTAAATAAAATATCAAAAGTATTAACGATGCAGATTTATTTTCGCAGCCGCATTTTGGTCATATATTTCCAAAGGGTATGAATAATTTTGAGCACGACTGTATCTCCGTGGCCGTGCTGCTGTAACAATGTTTCTTTTTCACCAGCAGGTGTCGCCGTCATTAGATTTGTAGTCAACACTTCGCAACGGGGAATTCAGGTTCGATTGATTATTAAAACTTTTCACAAATTTGCAGATCATCTTCTGACAGTAGAAAAAGAGCATAACACATATTGCTCGACCTTGTGTGTGACAACGTAAAGGGTTTGTGTTACTATAAGCCTGGTGTTTATTTGATTTTATTTTTATTTAACTGGACTTCATTTCCCATCAGCCTTCAGAACCGGAAGTGAGTTCATAGCGCGCACACGTGTTGTGAAGAGTCACGGACTGCAACGAAACTCACGAAGTGTGAGTTGCTTTACAAATATTACACGGATATTTCATCGCATTTAAGGTAAATTCTGTATGTTCTGTTACAATTTTCATGATATTTAATTAATATTCTTTCAAACGTTTAACCTTTTGTTTAATAATACATCTCTCTGGATAAAAGCGTCTGTCAAATGCCTTAATGTCGAAAGCCTGTATATATATATATAGTTTGTTAAATATGAAGAGTTTGTTTTGTTTGTTCTGACTGTTTTCAGATGACTGGAGCAAAAGACCGAATGAGACAGAAAAAGATGAAAAATCAGCCGAGAAATGTGACGTACAGCGGCACAGGTGATGGTTTTGTATTTGTTTCTCTTCGCTGTTGGAAGGCTGAGATGATTTTGATGTTAATCGAGTTTTCGTCATCTGCAGGTCGCGGTGTGGAAAGAGGACAAGGGTCACAGGTCGGTGGCTGGGTCAGAGGTCATCAGGCTGGTGGTCAGGGTTACAGTCAGGATCTGCCCAAATACATCACAGGTGATCAATCTCATTACGCCGATATTTGTCTTCATTCACACTGATGTTGTTCCTAACCTGTATGACACACAAACACATTTCTCTTTTCCATAAATTGAGACCCATCAGTGCTACCCGAGTAAGTTTTCTTCTTGTGTACACTACAAGTTAAGTCTCATTTATCTATATTGCACTTTATTACAACGTTGCATTGTTTCAAAGCAGCTTACATTTTAATTTTCTAACTTATACTATATATTATTATTTCAAATGGATTGTCCTTTTAAATAGCTTATAATCTAATATAACTGTATATAATTTTTCATTAACCATAAAACACATCAATTAATATAAAGAAAAGGTAATATTTTAAACTAGATTTATTTCAATCTTACATGCCAGTGGCCCTTAATAGAAGAAACAATGATACAAGAGCAGGAGTTTTACATAAAGAATTGCATTAATACCCTGAGCAGCAGTGTAAAAAGCATAGAGACGTTATATCAACATCATCAAAGTCCTGCTATAGTCAATAATTTTATCACTTAAACTTTTACATATGCTATTATGATGAATTTTTAAGTCAATTGTGTAGCTTGGACCATAGATATGAATATGTAAATTAGTCCTTGTCTCCACCCCTGCACCACCTTGGACCATTGATAGATATATATATATGTAATGGTAACTGCTACACTGGGCAGTTTCAGACACTTTTCAAACTTTTAAAGCACGGAGTATAGTCTCTTTTTTATGTGTATTGCCAAGGCGGAATGCACAGCCTTGCCAAGCATATTTTATTTGACTCGTACGTGTATACAGACTCTTAACATTTAAAATTGCAATAACATTTTACAAAGTCCTGGCACTTTCACTTATTTAGACTATATTCATCAAAGTCAGTTACGAGAATCAAACCGGAAGTGTACTTGACAAGACGTGTTTGATTTGTAGGCAACCGGATAGAAGTTTAAAATTTTCAGGCTCTACCCGTTCCCCACATTCCCTCATTTTGTTAATTGGTCTTCCACTGAAGATGGTCGGCTGTGCAGGTTTGAAATAATGTGAGGATTAGTCAGTGATTTCATTTAGGAATTGATTTATTTCCACCATTGCAGTGTGTATGCGTGTGCGTGTGTTAACAGTAGCAATGTCATGTTTCCTGCAGCTTCTCACTTTGCTAACGCTCGTGCAGCTGAAGTCAACGCCATGCTTAAGGCCGTCAGTAAACCTGCAGGCAGCTGTCACGTATTCAACGCGCTTCCAAAACACATGCGCAGAAGAGCAATGAGCCACAACACCAAGAGACTGCCGAGTCGTCTGCGAGAGGGTGCTCAGAAACTGGTAATGCACACGCTAGACCCCTACATGCTTAATGACACCGTGATTGCAGAAGTGTTTGTTAAAGTTGCTGTGGTTTGTGTGAAGTGAAATTCTGTGGTCGTTTCTTTGTTGGTTTTGTGCCTCTGTATTTAGATGGAGCGCAGTCAACAAACGGCAGAAAAAGAGAAGAAACAGACGCCCAAATGCAAGAGTCGTAAGGCTCGTCGTCGTCATGGCAACCTACTTCTGGAGTTTAATCGCCGACAGAGGAAGAATAAGTGGCTTGAGACGCATATTTGGCACGCCAAACGTTTCCACATGCTGAAAAGATGGAGCTACTGTCTGCCTCACAAACCCACCGCAAAGACCTTTAGATCCAGTTACAGAGCCATGAACACGCACGCCTTACTGCAGGTTACACGCCCACCCACACGCTGTAAAGCTCAAGTAGACCTTGATATAATAATCTGTATTAGCACAGATCTGCTTTTAGGTCTAAACGCTCTTAACAGGTGCCTTAAGCAAACAGCACTCACACACTCGCAGTGTGCTGTAAAACTACTGAAATATCATCATCTCCATACTGAAATTCCTGATGAGCAGACAGTCATCTTTAATGAGTTGTTAAAGGTATAGCGGAAGATTTTCGTTTTCCGGGTGGATCACCTATATTATTGGTCATCCCAGATGTCAATCATTCTGATGATATGTTGACGTATGTGCTCGTCCCTAGGTTCGCTTTCTGCACATGCGCACTTTCACGTGTATGTGTGTTGTGCTACGGTTTCAATCATTCATTGAAGCTTGCGTTCTCACTGTGTGTTTTTTTTCTAAATGTCTGAGGGTCGCAAGAGAAAAAGTGTCTATGAATTGTATGACAAGAAGAGAAAGGCCTATGAAGAAAGAAACAAGACCAGAGTGTTTATGGGAGACTATTTCACACGCTGGCCGCTGGCGTGAGCTAATAGGACAGGTTGGGCTTCCCAAGCAAAGTTTCTACTGGAAAGGTACATTTTGTCATGCTATTTGGAGAAATCCATTTAAAATCACTGCTAGTAAAAGTTGATGTAAGCTATGATTAGCGATGCTAGCCCTGGCACAAGAACCGCGCAGACACGGTAAACATGCCGACAGCAACTTGTAAACAGAGCGAAGAGAAGAACTGAGCTCCTGCATGCTCTCGCTCTGTCTCGCGTGTGAATTTATTAAAAAATGTGGAGGGGCGGTTCTTTTAAATAATTCGGAAAAATCTTCCGCTATACCTTTAAGGTATTGGTATCTGGGATGCCGTCAGCCTGAAGAAAGTTGTGTACAGTGTGAGTTTATAAAAACTTAATTTAGCTTTAGTTTAGCTTAAATGCATGATGTGTGAGTTCTTATAAACAAACCACTGTTGAGATTGTAGTTTCACTTGAAATGAGCAGAGGCTTAGACCTTGAAATGGTGTTTTGCTTACGGCACGACTGAACGAACAAGAATTATTTTGACAATTTTGTGCTTTTAATAGTTTAATAAACACAATGTTTCAGCTTTAAGGTGTTTGCAAGACAAATGCACAGTTGTTTGTACAGTTGTTTTAATCAAACCATTTGCTGCTTGGTTAGGGTTAAAACAGCTAAAAGTGTTTGATTACTAAAAATAAGCACAATATACAGTGTAAAAAGATAACAGGCAATATTAAATCAAATGAAAGACAAAGATTTAAATGCTCAGGAATATCAAGTTTACTGCTGGAGACGCAGATTGTCATTTAGGCCTAGTCCACACGGACACCGGTATATTTATAACCGGAGTTTTCCCTAAAAAAAAAAATCCCGTCCACACATGCTCGGTTTAAATTAAATATCCATCCACACGATAAAGCAAAAGCACGCTATCAAGCGCTGTCAAAAGCATGCCACACCAGCAGGCGGGGATATAACCTAAATCGTGTTCCACAATATAGTTAGATAACTGAGCATTTATCTGTATACATGTTAGAAGCTCTATTGGCACAGTTATTGTTAGCAAGATACGTCCGCCATTGCTCAGAATCTTCAACAAAACAGTCAGCGGTGCACAATCTTGACGTCAAACACAGCAGATAACGGCGCACACTCTGACGTCGCAAGGCAAAACCCCCGTAGTTTTACTCTCTACACGACACCACTGTTACCGGGGTTTCTTCAAAAGCTCACCCTGTCCGGGGTTTTCAAATATGCTCGTTTTCAGTGCCCTGATACTGCGGTTTCGTGTGGACAAACCGCGTGAAAAAACTCACGGTTATAAAAATACCCGTGTCCGTGTGGACTAGGTCTAAGTCACTCGAATGCTTCTTAGGTTTTTCTCTGTCAGGATTTGAAATGTGTAGTTTGTATATGGACTCTCTCCTGATGTCTTTTTCAGGATTTGTCATATTTCTGTTGTTTGGAGCTTCAAGGTCCTGAAGAACAAATACTGAGAGCTCTCGGACGACTCGCCAGCAAGCACACAGGTTTGTTTGTGTGTTGGTGTCAGCACATGCCGTGTAGTTCAATAATCATGTCGTCTCTGAACTGTATGTGTTTGTGTTTTCTAGGTCCCACGTTTGCTGCCGAGGTGTTTCTTTCAGGTGCGCGTCAAGGCAACGTTCATCTCTACAGAGCGGACCGGTTTCCCCATGGTTCTCTGGGACCCGCTGACTTCCTGTGGAGGCCCCGGGCCCCTAATATATCAGACAGACAGCTGTGGATTTGGGTCCATCCAGCCCTTAAACCGGTGAAACATTTGTTTAACATCCATGACAGATGAGTGAAGTAATGTTATGAAGTACAAACTGCTGCTTGATGATAGGAGCAGGAGACATCTGCATATACTCTTGCTCTACTGAAATGGTTAGATCAGTAGAGACGTTTGCTCAAACTTTATCACAGCAATCCTATGTGATTGCAAGAGAGAGCCGCACGGTACAGTAGTCAAAAAAATTATCAAGGTTATCCGAAGTCAGCTCTAAAAGGAAAAATCACCCAATAAAGCTATTACATAGCTATGATACACATTTTTTCAGGACATTCTCACGACCCAGTGGCAACTCGTCCACAGTCCGGTACTGGATTGCGACCATGTGGCTGGGGGCTCTTTCCCTGCCAGCGTTTAAAAAAAAAAAGTTGTCAGCAAGTCTCTGCTTTCAAACAAAAAATAACCCGTTTCATCTTAACTTGATTAGTTCTCTTTTTTATCAGCCCTGCAGTCTGCACAACAAACTTGATCAGACATTCATCACCCGATCACAAAAGTCTGTTAATTTCATATGGTTACAGTTATTGTTTTCATTAGCCAACCCCAAGTTAAATACCAAATTAAGATCTTGTTTATGTATACTTTCATCCTTTCTTGTTTGATGCTTTATAAGATAAGAATAAAAAAACGAAATCGGTATCGAAATCGGCCATGAAAATCAAGATTGTTTATCCCTAATTTTTTCTGCAGTTGGGTGTTTTGTACATGTATGTAGTAAACCTAAAGGTTTAATAAACACAAACTAATGCGCTTTCTATATGACGCACTTTAGATAATATTAAAGGAGCATTTCACCAGTAGAAGCATTAATCTTTATTGAAAGTGTGTCATATTTGTAGTCAAAATGTAACACATTTAGAATTTGGTGCCTATTTGACTGAGAAAAGGGGTGTTTGTAGTCTTACCCCCTCAACAAAGATATTGGACTTCCTTCTTACAATGATGCAAAATGATTTTTTACATCAAAGGAGGAAGTGCAACACTGAAATCTGTATTTCTCCCGTCTCAGTGGCAACTGAGGAAATGATGCATGATCATTCAAAAACATGATTGGGTTTCTAACTATACAAAGATTAATGCAAATGGGTGAAGTTTCCCTTTAACCCTAACATACAACATAAATGTATTATACAACATGCTTATATCGGCACAAAATGCAAGACTTAAACTTAGTTATGTACTAGTAAAGTGATTCACATAGTTGTGAGGATCGGTTGGTTGGCATGGCGTGGGTGCGCAGACTTTATCTGTTTGTTTTTGAATCATGCATGTTAACGTTACTGATGTCATACGCCGGTATGCGTAGCCCAGTGGTTCTCAATCCTGGTCCTGGAGCCCCACTGCTCTGCACATTTTGTATGTCTCTCTTATCTGATGGACAATGAGATCTCTGCTAATGAGCTGATGATTTGAATCAGCTGTGTTAAACAAGGGAGACATACAAAATGTGCAGAGCAGTGGGGCTCCAGGACCAGGATTGAGAACCACTGGCGTAGCTCAACACAATGTCAAACACGCACTACGTCTTTCTCATTCGTCCCCGCTCGCGCTGTGATGCACATATTCTCCGAGATGCACTTGAAGGCCTTTTGCGCAGCAAATTTTTTTTTTTTTTTTTTTTTGGGCGACCTAGTTAAGGCGGTAGGGTTTCCAAGCTTAAGCGGGCTGCCTTAAAGGCGGAGTCTACGATGTTTAAAAGCCAATGTTGATATTTGAAATCACCTAAACAAACACGCCCCTACCCATATATAATCTGGACCTTCTGTTGATAGACCCGCCCCGCACATACGCAACCCGGCAAGGATGTCGGTTAGTAGACACGCTCCTTACTGCTGATTGGCTATAAGTGTGTTTTGGTAGTCGGCCCGTCTCCTTTTCCAAAGCGTTTTTCAAACATCGTGGACTCCGCCTTTAATCGAAATATGCTGCTGGAAACCCTGCTATCAAAATACCTTTTTTTCAACTGAAGAAAGAAACTCATACAGGTTAAGAACAACATAAGGGTGAATGTTCTTGGCCGACCTTTCCCTTTATGGGACTCCAGTATGGGTGTGACAGCCATATTCTGCTGCTGTCTGGACCTAATCTTGTTTTATGTTTAGATTCTGCATGATTAGGATTTGTCAAAGTCTCTCTCTGACACTGTCTGGGTGTGTGTGTGTGCATGTCAGGATGTCCTCTCTGAACTGCTGCTAGTATGTCAGTGTTCTGACGTCTCGTCGACCTCTGAGGAGATTTGTACTGTTGAAGAGACACTTATAGGAAGGAAGAGGAAGAGAGACGATGAAGATGGCATTGATGCTCCCGCTAGAAAGCTTTTGGGTGACGGGATGCGGGCCGCTGGGACACCTGTGCGTTGGCGGTCCGCTGATACTGCCATCACAATCAGGTAAATGCAAAACATTGTTGATGCTTGATGCTGTGAATATTACTGAGGGTTTGTTCCTGGCTGAAGATAAGGTGTAGGTGGTGCTATCCTGATGCACAAGTGCATGTGTACCGTGGCTCAACAACACACTTTACATACAACATTTTAGTGTTAAATATTTAAAGGATTAAAGAAAATGACAGTTATTAACTTTTTGTTTTATAAAGGATTCAATTAATTTAAAACAACATAGCAGCAGTGTTCGTTTACAGTTAACACACATTAAAGGTGTTAAAAATGAAATTAAATATACATTTTGCAGTGTTTGGCAGTATTTGGTGATTTACACGGTAATAAACATTATCTGTCACCCCTGTCATCCTTTCATCCATTCTTGACAAAGAAAACTAATTTTTCTGCATCCATTGCTTAATGTTATAAACAAAAAATTATGTTTTGTTAAGATCCTATCATTTGCTTGACTAACAATAGTGTTATATTTAATAATCATAATGAAGCACTTATAGTTTCGTCTACTATAGCAGCTAAATTCTCTGACTTTTATCTTTGCTTTTATATGAATGTATTCCTTTATGCCAGTCAAAACGACTGGTTTTATAGATAATGATTTAACCAACTTATATCGCAAGTAATGCAAATTAACGAATTGTTTAAAAGTATGTTTATATATTTATAGAAGAAAACTTTCTTGGAAGGCATTTTGTGAAACTTGTGAAAATCACAAAAAATTCTGCTGGGCAACTTAAAAAAATGTAAGGTCCTTGTGTTAAAATATGTTCTTATCATCTTAACATTTATTACAGCTCTGTTAATTTAAAAGTTTTCAGGGCTGCTTCTGTAATTTTCTCTATTAGACAAAAGTGAACTCGACGGCATGACAGATTCAGGCTAAATGCAATCATGATCAAATCATGCACAAGGTTGTTTCCCAGACTCTGGATTTTTTTCACTCCTCATTTAATCATAATATTCTGTTTAGCGACCTCACTATGGAGATTGTGCGTTATCGTCTGATCGGTCCTCTGGCTCACTTGGTGCTCACAGACACACTTCAGCCAGCCAATGAGGTAAGAGCTCAGTGATGACTTTTCACACTCATGTCACCGTGTCTTTTACATGCAGGTAATCTTATTTCTTTCTACAGGATAAAGAGACGGTCGAGCCGTCTGGTTTCTGGTGGTCTAATTACAGTAAAGATCAGACCAACATGAGCGTCCATCAACAACAGAGAGGCACATTTAATCTTCTGAGAGGTGATGATGATTAATATCGCATGATAGTCTGTGTGTCTGTTTAGATGCCCTATAATTTACAAACACGGCTTTAAGGCCTGTTCACGTGATCACATTTTTTATTTCAATCAGACTGACGGCAACATTGCCACAAAACACATTTGGGATGCGTTCTGGGAAAGCCTGTCGAATGTCACGCTGGAAAATGTTCAGAAAATAAGTCAAATGTCAGTTTTTTGGGTCAAATATAGGTTTTTATTAAATTATTATTCTGTAACATTTTGTCTATCATCTCTGAAAATATCTAGGCATAATTCAAAAAGCGATTTATAATGACAAGCTGAAAAGACTGCGTTTTTAATGCAATAGGATCCACCCGGACCGGCAGAGGTGCAACACAGTCGCTCATTGCTTTTGCTCTCTTAATGGTTTACCTACCAAAATAAACCACATACCATGTAGATTGAAGGTGTATCAATGCAAACCCCACACCAGGGGTACTGAGGGGCAACCTTCTGATATCTCCAAAAGGGAGTAAATCCCATAGACCCTCACGTTAAAATGCCCAACTTTAAAGGCTCTCTAAGCGAATAATGTGCGGCGTCACTTCCTGTTGATGTTTGAACTGTTTTCAAACAAACTGAGCGTAGTTAACTCCTCCCTCTCCCGCCCGTGCTTTCATGAACGCGCCCCACCCCCAAATCCTTCTTGTCGTTTATTGGCTGGAACACTTTGTTATGTTTTGTTGTGCTAGGTTTGGCCACTATGTTGATATTGCCGATATCGCGTTTTTTTACAGTTTGATCAGCGGACAGGCAGCAAGCAGATAGTGAGGAGATGTTTGCTGTATGTAACAAAAAATGTTTTATGGTCTAAAACGCGTCAATTCGCTTAGAGCGCCTTTAAAGTAGAAAATAGTATCTTTAAAGCCTGGTACAAAATAAACAGTTTTTAATAAACATATTAAAATGTAATCTTAAATTCTGGCATAAAACTGTAAAATGTAACTGACTGTCGTCACACTCTTAAGGCTGAACGCCCACAAAGTATATCACTGATCATTATTGACTGGTTGAGGCGCTACACGCTAGCCAAGTTGACTGTTGCGTGTTTTTTAACGGAAGGTTGCCATCTCCATAATATAAGAAGCAGGTCTAAGCTTGGAAATAATTACAACAAATGGTGTATCAACGACTCAGAGAACGACTCGGGTGAACAAACAAAAAAATAACACTTGATGACAGTGAACCTATTTTGACGTGGACTTTCATGCGACTGTCGCAGAGTGCCCATGTGAAGTTATACACTGTGTCTATAAGTCATTATATTTCATTACCAGATATGATTTTATCAAAACACCAACTACATTGACTCATATTTAGACAAAATAAAATCTTTTAATTCGCGTGAGGAAGCTGGCGTTTTTACACACACTTCATGTCATTCGCTATATGCCACTGCAGTAAAGGCTTATTGCACTGTTAACAGTTATTCGTTTTGTTTGATTGTTAATTTAAACAATCATCGAATATTTGAAATTGCACAAATTGACATTTCTAGTTTACAATAATGTTCAAATGTTCAAAACAAGTGTGTTTCTTGGGGTCAAAGTGACCATTTTGTTTCTTGAACAACATGTATAGTGAATAAAATAAGTCTTTCACCACATTAAAGTGACTTTTAATACTTTATTGTTGTGCTCTTATTTACATCGTCTCTCTTTAAACTCATTTTCCAAAAATTCCAACTTTAGATAACCGTAACGTTTGTTATGAAGGAAACAAAAACAAATTTGAAAAAGCCTTTCTAATGGTATTAAAGGCGGAGTCCACGATGTTTGAAAGCCAATGTTGATATTTGAAATCGCCTAAACAAACACGCCCCTACCCCAATAGAATCTGGACCTTCTGTTGATAGACCCGCCCCACACATACGCAACCCGGCAAGGATGTCGTTTAGTAGACACGCTCCTTACTGCTGATTGGCTACAGTGTGTTTTGGTAGTCGGCCCGTCTCCTTTTCCAAAGCGTTTTTCAAACATCGTGGACTCCGTCTTTAAAGGGGACATTCCAGAAGACGTTTTTAAGATATTAAATAAATCTTTGATGTCCCCAGAGTATATTATGTGAAGTTTTAGTTCAAAATACCCTATAGGTAATTTATTGTGGCATGTTAAAATAGGCACTTTATGGGTCTGAGCAAAAGTGCACCGTTTTTGTGTGTATCCCTTTAAATCCAAACGAGCTGCTCAGGTGGGCGGAGTCTCAAGCGCTCGCGCTGTAGACATGACAGAGCATCAAGAGGAAGATTCTCTCACGAAAGAAGTTAGTGAGCGATGTTCAGCATTATATATTTCAGGGATGGGCAACTTTGATAATGCCGAGGGCCAGCATTTTTTTTCTTTATACCAAAGGGGGCCGGAACCACACGCACAATTTACATCATTCTTAATTTCCTTTATTAAGAAACTACAATTTACAATTAACCTGTCTTTAAAGATTTTAACTATAAAACTTAGCAATTATGCTAATTCTAAATAATAACTTTATTTTCAGTGGACAAGTATTTCAGATAAAACTTCTTAACTGCATTGCTTTAACATCTGTAACAAGCAAGGCACTTTTAAATTAGTATAGAGGAGTTTCTCATGATCCCGCCCTTTAGAGAACAAAATTATTTGAAATAAATAACACATAAATTCAAAACAAAATATATCTAAAAAAATTTAATAACAATGTATTTTACCTTTCAAATCTGAGAGCAATTCTGGCCCAAGTACGACCCGTCACCCAAACCAGGCATTGGTTTTAACCCGACTGGACCCGAATCAGTGGTGTAGTCTAGATTTTTGCAGTGAGTATACTGTGATTTTCCCTCCCAGCCTCATACTCAACCGTCATAGAGCAACAACCCATAAGCACCACCACACTTACTAATGCATAGAGTATGTGTCTACATATAATTATGAGCATTCTGAAAGACTGCTGATATGTTTTCAACATGTCAATTTATTGTATTCATTTATTATAAACAACACATATAGTTAACAGCCAGTAACATACAGCTGGGCAGCCTTTACTTCCTCTTACAGCAAAGGTTGCTGGCGATTTTCAATGAACATTTAAGAGTGCAGGTTGCAACTATTATTACCTAGTAACCATTTTTTCTTACTACCATAACATTTGTGCAGTTCTATCAAGCCCCTATTTCACCTGGATTGTGGCAATGATCTTGGGGTAGGGCAAAAAGAAGAGCAGTATAGGGTGCCATCAGAGATGAGGGAGGGTAGCCTGCTAGTCTACAAAGATTTCCATAAATGTTTATACTCTGGTGTCTGAGGTGTGCATTGCCTCCTTGCTTGTGTGCTAGAGCAATGGTTTTTCAACCATGTTGTAACATACTTTCTTGGCTCAAAAAGTCTTAGAGGGGGCCCATTAATGCTAATCATCATCAAATTACTTACATTAGACAACAACAGTGTAGATCTTTTGTCTGTACATATAATGTTCATGAGACTGAAGCCCCTTTCACACTCGGCTGTGCTGCAAGAAGGGATGGTCTGGATGCATCGTATGAGTGGTTTTATGCTTTCGGGCACACTGTCTGGGTGCTCAAGGAAATCTCTCATACCATTAACTGCTTGCTGTTCACAAAGATTAAACCGTCTGCACAGTCGTTTGACTTGTGCTTTACCATGCCGTACTCCAGGTGTTGGTGGCCAGTTTCCGTTATCTAGAATTCTGAGATAATGAAGCATTTCACCTTCAAATGACAGGCGCTTCTCCATGTTGTTGATCAGACTTTGCAGGAACTGCTTTGCATTGATTGGTGTGAGCTTTCCATTTGACTCCAGGGGAACTGATCGAAAACGTCCCAAAGATTGTGCTGTCAGTGCCTCCTCTAATTTCTCTCCTGGCATGTCTTTGAATGATGTCAGCACTCTAATGGTGCATTTTAGGAGCTGGTCTGCCCTCAACAGTGTGACTGAATGTGCCTGGAGTTGCTCAGACAGGTTTGCAAGTTCAGACAGTGCATCATACATGAGTCCAAGGTCACACAGGAATTCCTTGCTTTGCATACGACATGCCAGGCCTCTGTAGGTTTGTCTTTCTTTGTTGTTTCTTGTTTGGTCTCCCGCAGCATTTTCAAAGTGTCTGTTAAGTGCTTCATATGATCTCCACACAGCCTTTACAGAACGGAAACTGCTGGCCACCCATCGTGTACTTAAAACTCTGCCAATTTTCATTACTTGTGAGCCCACTTCTTGCGCTGCTTCCAGAAGCTCACATACATTTTTATTGGACTGACTGTAGAGATTGTGGATCTTCTCCATGAATGCTTTGAAGTGGTTGACTGCATGAACCTCATCCACAGCATTAGATACTGCCAGTTCCAAACGGTGGTTCAAGCAGTGCCATGTAAAGAGGTTAGGGTACCTTGCAGTCAGCCTGGTTGCCACACCAGAGTTCTTGCCTAACATAACACTGGCTCCATCAGAAACAAATGACACCCAGTTCATCTGAAGACACTCTTTACTGAAGCCTGCAGTGTCCAAACAGTTAAGTAGAGCTTGTTCTATATCCTCTGCCCTTTGGCTCTCCAGCTCAACCAGCTCCAGAAAAACAAATTCAGGAGTAGCTCCATCGAATGAGGCTTTAATGTTGACAATCATGGCAGATTTGTGGCTGAGAGATGTAGCCTCATCAATGAGAACAGACAACTTGCTTGAAGATGATATAATACTGTCAACAATTTTTTTCTGCATCTCTTTTCCTATGTGTTCCACAATTTTTGTGGAACTGTATCTAGAGTGCAGACTAGTGCCCATGTTGACACCATTTTTTTCCTGAAGCTCAGTCAAATATTCATGGTCAGTGAAAGGTCGGTTCATCTTTGCAAGACAGTATGCTGTTCTAAATACAGCATCTGTCTCAGCCAAAACAGTGTCTGACACAGTTCTCATCAAATTTCCAAATAAATCCTGTTCACCCTTTTTAGTGAGCTCTTGGGCTATTTCATGCGCCCTGGATGTCTCATGTCGTCTTATCTTGTTCCTCAAAGAGGCCAGAGATGTTGATCTGTTTGTGTTTGAGGGCTGTATCTTAGGCCATGTTTACATTAGAGCATTTGCGTTTTAAAACGGCATTTTAAAATGAAAACGATCCTCGTTTATACTGCCATTTTAAAAAGAATCTTCATCCACACTATACACCACCATAAACGCATGAAACATGACCAATCACGTAACTGGGCATGCGCATAAAAGTGTTAAATAACTTATTACTCTAATAATAGCTTACCTTTGCACGTTTACGCAGCCTAGGGGGTGTGCGATATTGACAAAAATTCATACATGGGTCCTTTGCTGGCAACTATAACAGACACTATTTTTGAACCTATAAAAATGTGTTTGGGAAAGTCTTATACTGTTCTATTTCCCCCCTACAACATATTAATATGATTAATGGGTTAATTTTGATTAAAAGGTCTTTATTATTTAAAAAGAAAGCATTCAAGTGAACAGTACTAAACAGTAGCGAACTTGAAGCAAAAATAAATTTCAGCAAATGCAAACTTCAATCAAACAAAGTAAGAACTGAAGTATTGCTTTAGACTACCAGAAATGCTTATTGCATTAATTTTTAAAAGTGTGCGAGGTCCGTGCACGTCCTCCGCTAGCAACGCACAAATAGCTAAAAGCCAAGCGCCTAAACGAGCATTATAATAATGACGTTGAGTTTATTGTTTTTATTAATTTATATTCACAAAACGTATCATCAAAACATCGATTTAAATTAAGAGACAAATTAACTGAACCGAAATTCATTTTAAAGTAGCAAACAAAACTTACATTAAACTGGAAAATAATGTCTGACACATTACAATTCTCCCTTTATATTGGCCTTTGCAACACCTATATGGCATTTAAAATTACAGTCTATCTTTCGTAAGCTAACTAAATTTAAACAAAACATAAACACTTATACTGTTCTAGCTCCCCCTACAACATATTAATATGATTAATAGGTTAATTTTAATTTTATAACTAAACAGAAAGGTCTTTATGATTTAAAAAGAAAGCATTCAAGTGAACAGTAAACAGTAGCGAACTTGAAGCAAAAATAAATTTACGCAAATGCAAACTTCAATCAAACATAGTAAGAAGTGAAGTATTGCTTTAGCCTACAGAAATGCTTATTGCATTAATTTTTAAAAGTGTGCGAGGTCCGTGCACGTCCTCCGCTAGCAACACACAAATAGCTAAAAGCCAAGCGCCAAAACGAGCATTATATTAATGACGTTGAGTTTATTGTTTTTATTAATTTATATTCACAAAACTTATCAACAAAACATCGATTAAAATTAAGAGACAAATTAACTGAAACGAAATTCATTTTAAAGAAGCAAAGAAAACTTACATTAAACTGGAAAATAATGTCTGACCCATTACAATTCTCCCTTCATATTGGCCTTTGCAACGCCTATATGGCGCTTAAATTACAGTTTATCTTTCGTAAGCTAACTAAATTTAAACAAAACATAAACACATTAAACCCAACAATACTTAAACATTAATATAAAACAGACATTATCTAAAAGGATACATGTTAAAACAATCCGATATAGCGTGTATAATAGCTGGTTGGTAGATGTTTACTATTTTCGGCAAAACCTCCGTTACAAACCAATATATGAATAAAATAATTTTTACTTTGAAAATGATGCGCTGTCACGTTAACATCAGCTGTTCGTTTACATAAGACTCCATCTACGTTCATTTACACTCAGAGCAACGTCTGAGTTCTCAAACTAAAACAGGGTCTTCAGCGTTTGCGAACGAATCCGTTTATGAGGGTCGAAAATGGTGATGTAGTGTAGATGAAAGGCGTAAACGTAGCAAAAGTAACGCGTTTTAAAGCATAAACGCATTAATGTAAACATAGCCTTAAAGTTTACCCACTCCTCAGACATGGACACTCTTTGTTCTGTGAGGATGCCAGTTGATTTTGTTGCACTGCAAACAGCACAACCTGGAAGTAAACAAAACCATGACTAATTAGCATCATCATAAGTTTGTATCTATATTAGCACCTTGCACCTATATTAACATCTGCTGAGCAGGGCCACATTTTAATTAAAAATATTTTATAAACTGTTTATAATCTTCACACCATTGAAAGAAAAACTAAAAGAAGAAAAATGTTCCTCTCTTAATTGTTTTTTTCTGATAACTAACATTACCATATAGTAATTTATTGGTGTAAATTAATGAAGCCTTAAGATAACATTGAATTAACTGTCATTTGCATTGTCACTGAAATTCAATAGTTTATATCAGCTTTGCATATGTGCTGATATATCTACCTAACTTTCTGTCCCTCCAGTCTAACCAAGGATGCCTGATTTTAAATTCCCTAGCCTGACTCTCAGTCCACAAGGCTGGCCAGGATTTGTCTTCCCTCTCGTCATCTAAAACAAGGAAATGTAATCACGCGCACGCACACACAAAACACACGCGTGCACAAACACCCACAAACACACGTCTAGTAGTTATACTACAAAAACATGGCTAATTTACAACTCAGTATACCAATTATCGCCATTTACGTTAATGAAAACGTATTTGCTACTTTTACTTACCAGGTAAAGTCACAGTACAATCTGGCTCATTTTCTGTAACGTTAGATTCTTCTGCAACGTTCGTGTCATCTGTTGCAGTGTCATCTGTTGCAGTGTCACCCGAAGCGGCAATAACTTCATGGGCAGACTTACGAAAACAGTGAAAGAGTGTAGTCTGAGTTTGCTTTCGTTTCATATCTACATTGACATTGAGTTCATTTAAAACTTGCGCCGAGAAAAAACGCCGTTCCGTGTGTTGCTATTTCGGTTTGACGTCAGATCCAGGTCTTCTTTTTCTGTTGTTTAAATGGCGGTTGGCAAACCAACTAAAGGTGCATTTTCCGCCACCTACTGGATAGGAGTATGGAGCACTATTTGATTAAATACGTCAGATCCAGGTCACAGGCCACGGAAGCCCAAATATGGTTCAAACAAGATCAGTGCGATCAGTGCTTCGCAAGTTCGCAACACAGACAGGGTGATTGATTTATGAATGAAAGCATGAAAGTTTTGTTATAAAACGATGTTGTTACGTATCTCTGCACTTTTTTCAGTGGGTATACGGAAATCCGTGATCTTTTCTAGTGGGTATACGCCGTATACCTGCGTATCACGTAGACTACACCACTGACCCGAATGTAAACTGACGTGTGTGCAGGCTGCAGCCCCGGTGGCCTCGCAACAAATTTGGCGAGCTGCTCCATTTGTTTATATGACGATGACACCAAGGTAACCGCTAAAATTTACATTTAAAAATATCTGACATGTCTGTGTGAACTAAAATTGCAAACAGAGGAGAGGTTTGAAAAGGACATTGACACACACATGCGAGAGTTCAGGGCGTCTCGGGTCCGTTTGGCAAAAACACATTCATTTTAAATAACCCGAGACCGGATTATTGTACCCGACCCGTGTCCGAGGCATGCGTGAAACTTTTAGACCCGAACCTGATCGGGTCTTGGGTCGGACCTCGGATTTTCGGACTCTGTGAAGACCTCTTCTTCACATAAGCCCAAACACGGGACTATGCTTACTGTGAGGATCCGCGGGACCTAGCGCCCCCTCCTGGTTGGGAGTATTTACGTCCTAATACAAAAATCATCATTTTAAAAGTATTTGATTATGTATAATATGGTCCAGCGGGCCGTATTAGAAATTCCCCCGGGTCGTGTGCGGCCCTCGGGCCGCCAGTTGCCCATCCCTGATATATTTGAACAAGTTTAAAAAGTCAATCATCTGTTTTATGCATACTAAGTACATGTTTATCAGCAGATGGGGAACATTGTGGAATAAAAATAAAGACTTTTAGGTCTCATGCTGCTTTTAAACAGGCACAATGATTTTCAGCATGTTACAAACAAAAAAAGGGGTGTGATTCTTCCGGATAAATCCGGAATTTTGGCTTTTCCGACCTGAAAATGAGGCTTTCGTAAATCATGCAAATCCAATATTTTTGTGTGTGTATGTGGGGGGGGGGGGGGGGGGTTGCAAGGTACCATTATAAATAACCTCATATCATTCCGCAAGTATTTATTTGTCACGATGGAACTTCATTCAAAGCAGAGCTCACAAGCTTGCAGTCGGATCTCCGGTGTGTGGTGTTGGCTGCGAATTAAAAAAAATCATGTGTTCGCCTGCAAATAGTATGAGAGGAACACATCTTTCACTCTCAACCAAACTAACAAACCAGCGAATCAGAAGTAGAATAAGTAGGGTCTTTGAGGTGTGGCTGAGATCCAGCTGCAGATGCCGCGAGCCCGCGGAGAAGTCATAACAAGTTAACACTGTCAACAGGATGAAGATTAAGTAAATGAAGCCTAGCCTAGGTAAGACGACCTTATATATAAAGGACTTAAATCAGTGGCGCTGGGCATGGATAGAAGGAATAGGCAGAGACAAACAGCAAAATTAAGAGAACCCGTCAGGTGTTTGCTGCTTTGACAAAACTGTCCGTTTCAAATCAGTCTATGCCAGTAATATAAATATCAGATTTCTCGTCGAGGTGAAATGCTGTCTCGAAATATCAATATAAAGTTGCGTTTGTGTCAAAACGTTGCTTGCAATTATTATTCTGTAATCACTTACATTAACGCACGCATATGCGCAAATCGGATCCAACGTCATCCTGATGAACACACGCCTGTATTTGCTCCTCTTAATGGTTTGTGAATCTTGCGATTACAGAATAATATAATAACAAACAAACACATTCATGGATCTGGTTTGCCCGTGTGCGTGTGTGTGTGAAACGCGTAGCTCGACTGTGCCAAAAGAACTATGCAAAAGACAAATGCACTTGACTGCCTTTCCAGAAAGTCACAACATTTGAATTAAGTAAGTTTAATGTAACAGTATCCACTTTTTAATTCAGCGTTCAAATGTTGTAATCAATAATTAATCTGTATTAAATGCCCCCACTAATTATTCTATAAACATTAAACATGTTTTGACCAATGGCAAATCATATTTATCAAGTTGTGTAAGTGGCTTGTGTGCCTTATGCAACCAAAGATTTTACTAAAAGGGCACAAATTTATTAACAAAAACATAAAAATCCTCATAGATCCAGTCACTTATTTTTACTCTCAAAATGCACCACACTGATATATATTTACCTTTAAATGCACAAAGTGACTGATTTTGTTCAGTCTGATACAGTGGCAAGGCTATATAATGGTCAGGGTGGCACTTGCCCACGCAGATTGACAATTGGCCACTCAGATCTATCAATTTTAAGCTCAAATTATATTTCAACTGTATTTCATTTTGTGTGTGTGTGTGTGTGTGTGTGTGTGTGTGTGTGCATGCGTGCGTATGTATTTTTCATGTTTTCTGGGTTGGTAGAAGCACTGGAGACCCGATTATATTCATGGAATGCCCCCTTTAAAACAAATTTCATCATGTGATGGGTTTTCCCAGGTTGAATAACAATTTTAAAAATGATTTTAATGCCATTTTTGTTTGCTTGTGGTCATTATGAGAATGTCTGTGATGTATCATCATTTGCATAAGTGTGTGTGTGTGTGTGTGTTTCAGGACTTTGCTCAACTGGAGAGCTTCCAGCAGGCTGTGTGTTGGGACTGACTGTAGAAGACCCAAGACTCACTTTACCTAAGAGATGTGGTAAACCTGTTCCTGACCTACAGCAGAGCCCAGGTACGTGCTGTGTGTGTGTGTGTGCGTGCGTGCGTATCTGTTAGACCCTGAGCTCTGGGGAGCCTCTGCGTGCGTTTCCATGCAGATGAACCAGGTTCAAATCCTGGCAGGATCTGATCTGAGGTCTGTCTGTCTCACACACGTTCAGCACTCGGTCTCACTGCAGCAGTGAAAGGAAATATTATGAATACTATGAGTATTTGTCAATGTGTTTGCAAGTGTGTGTGTGTGTGTGTTTGTTAGATGACGGCCTGGTGAGAGATTTGGTTCTTAGAGGAGTTGCAGCTCATTGCAGTGATAGCGTGCTGTGGGATTCATCTGTTAGACACAACGTGACACACAACCGAATATCCGAAAAGGTAAATAAACATGCGTGTGAACTCACGCACTAACTCGTGCTACAGAATAAACAAGGGTTGTTCGGATTTCAATAGGGATGGGCAATATAAACGATATGCAATATAAAGATAGAAAATTGGCATACGATAGAGATTTTAAATCTATTGCACTATCGCGATAATGCGTGTTGATGACACAATCTACCCGCGAACTTTAGATCCACGAGCTGCAGCCGAATAAACATGGATGAACGCGTCAGCGAAACAGAGGAACTCGTGAAAAAGACCGATGCACCATCTATTTTTTGGATTTAGGCCATAGGTTACATAAGTTAACTGCTGCTCCACGCGCAAAATTGGCAGTATGGTCTAGTAATTGTGAAACATGCAGTATATATGTATATGCAGTATAGTCCCCACAAGCTTTAAAGTGTTTAGTGTTATAAAAATAATTAACTGTGTTTTTTAGCAGATAGATCTTGTCGGCTTTATCATTTTAAAAGTAAACACAAAAAAAGTCTGGACACCCCTGCTGTAGAGTGTGTCAGGCAAAAGTTCCAGCTAAGAGAGGTAACAAGACTAATCTGGCCATAACGGTTTACTTTTACTTACTTTTTTAGCAGTTTGGCTTTTGTAAGGGTCTATATAACCTGTTCTGAAACGAGTCTATTGAAATTATTATATCGCAATACATATCGCTATCGCAAGAGGCTGCAATGTAAAACGCAATATGGATTTTAGGCCATATCGCCCATCCCTAGATTTCAATACCAGTATTGGAAATGGGGCCAGTAGCACAAAAAATTCTGTCATCGAATTAGGCAAGTACTTGAACCGATCCAATACAATTTTCTTAAACAAGCCCTAGTTATTCCCGCTAAAGTTAACACTGCAAAGCAAAACCCATTTCTTCTTCACTGCTCTGAATCCAAACACAAGAAGTTGCCACAAGTGACTGCTGTTTAAAGCGGTGAAGAAATGAAAACGTGCAGCTGTATGGCCGCTGTTTGGCAGTATTACAGACTAGTAAAACGGTGACGTGTCTCATATGTCATGCTGCAATTTTGATGGGTGGCATCACCCCCAAAGAACAAGAATGGTACACTCAGGTCTCTGTCTGCACATTTTTTTTTGTGCTTTTGTATTTAAAAACTGAAATAACTTTTATATCTAACAAAATTGTTTCCTGGATTTACGTTTTAGAGTGATTATTTTGTTTAAAAAAAATTATACTCAAATTCCCTTTCAGTTTACAGTGATAAATTTGTGGCTGCATTTGAAGGTTTTTTCACTTAGGAAAATAAATATTATAAAACGGGCAGTTCTGTTCCTTCAGTCTGATTGGTTGAAACGTGTTCTGAGCTGTGATAAAATACCCCCACCGGTTAGGACCACATTACATTGTATCAATGCGCCACTTCTGCTGTAGCCCCTGATTTATGAAAATAAACACCACAATTTTTAATAATATTTTAATTTTTCAATAATTCCACAATTAATGACGCTATCAAGATAAATGTCAATACATATTGTTGCGTTATCTCATCAATCCAGAGGTGTAAAAAGTACTCACAAATGTTACTCAAGTGAAAGTACAAGTACTGAGTGTAAATTTTACTCAATTAAAAGTAAAAGTATCTGGACATAATTATACTTGAGTAAAAGTAAAAAAGTACCACATTAAAATTGTACTTAAGTATTAAAAAAGTAACAGGAAGAATGAAAACGAGAGATTCATGTTTAAGCTTTTAATCTCTGAAAACATGAAGTGAATGAACCACATGCAAGGTTTTATCCTTTACAACTGTTTGTTTTTTACGGTATTTCATTCATCAAACTATAAGACTACTACCTAATTTACAACATGATATAACAAGTTCCATGGTATAGTCACAGAAATTTTTGCTCATTTATGCGTGTCATTGTCGCGGATCTCCGCGTTTTTCCGTGTCTGTGCCGCGGACTTTCTTTTCCGTGTCAGTATCACGTGTTGATTGCTCGGTTGTTTTTCCTATTTTTAAACCATTTTGCGTGGGTTTGGGGTTAGATTGGGGTTTGGGTTAGGATGTCCCTTTTACTATTGGTTTATACTATTTTTTTTCCAGACCTTTAAACAATTGTCACCTGATGTTAGGGTTAGGAGTTGGATTTTGATGTCATTTTATGTTACAGAAAGTCGTTCTTACCCCAAACCCACGCGAAAATGATAAGAAAATAGGAAAAACAATTGAGCAAACAATACGTGAAACTTCCACGGAAAAGAAAGTACGTAGTACAGACAGAGAAAAATGCGGAGATCTGTGAATGACAATGAATTTCAGTATGATTTATAGTGTTATAAGCACTCATTTATCAGTCTCACGGTCTTCACGCTTTCGTCACATGCACGTCTGAAAGGGTCAGTCGTCACCCGAGCTTAGAATCTGTGGTGAAAGGAAGCGGTTCTGGCAAAAGAGGCTTTAAAAGACTCTGGTGGTGATTTTGCTTTATCTGCACACTTGTGCTGTTGAGCTGTTCTATAAACACAACATGGCTCTTGTAGTCGCGTGATGTGGCTCTTTATCAACATGGCTGTGTGATTGAATCCTGTGATTGAATCGTGCCTCTGGTCTAATCACAGCTGTGCTTTAATAAACCATAATGCATGTTATCAATGGTCCTGACCTGCACTTTATCTATTGGTTCAGTTTAATTCAGAGACTATTTGCATTTGTAACAAAAAACTGTAAAATGTTATTTAATTTGTGATGTGTACAGCTTCCATTCTATTCTCTCAGATTTACTTAAAATCATTCCACAGAATTATGAAGATTTTGCCCAAAAAAATGTCCACAGAAATGGCAAAAAAGTCTGCAGACTCTTTCTGGCCTTTCTTATCAGTTTTTGTGGCGTGCTTCATACTTACTTATTATTATTCATATTGTGTGTGTGTGTGTGTGTGTGTTTCAGGAGCTCAACAGGATGAGGAGTGAGATGTTGGTTCCAGGTTCGAAGCTGAAGGCTCCTCCGCAGGCTCGTGTTCCAGTACTGTTGGTTCATCAGTCAGGTCGTGTGCATGGTGAGGATCGGAGACATTGGGGATCTGGCTGGGATCTCCTGCTTCCGAAGGGCTGGGGCATGGCTTTCTGGGTCCCTCTGGTACAGATTTTACATCTAATCTTTCATGACTAATTTCTCTAAACAGAGATTCTTTTGCTGAAATTGTTCTTATTTTGACATAAATAATCAGTTTGTAAACCCTCAACATTTCAAGAGTCTGTAGTTTCACTGATGTCTCTTGCAGGTATATCGGGGCGTTCGTGTTGGCGGCCTGCACATGAGTGTCATGCATTCTCAGTTTAAGGGTCAACCTCATTTCCCCCACGATTACCCAGATTGCCCTGCAGGGACCCTGTTTCAATCAGAGCAGGAGGCGGAGCTTATAGACAAGTTTAAAAGGTGAGGAAAACCTTTTGTATAAACCTAATAAAAGTGTTTTGATCATGTAAATTCACTCGAGTGTTTCATCGCTAGGCGTCCTCCATCGAAGCGCACTAACTACATTAAACATGGATGCCTTGCGCCGTTCCGTTGTCCCTGGCAGCAGCTGACGGAGGAGTGGGAGGAGTTTGTGAAGCTGAGCAAAGAGACCACGAGCAGCTGCAGAACCGGACCACCAGAATTCACAGTACTGAGGTTAGACTCTAGATTTATTATGTTGACACGCAATCAACACCAAATCAAACTTAAAATCACATTAACATTTAGTCATTTAGCAGACGCTTTTGTCCAAAGCCACTTAAAAATGAGGTAAACAATAGAAAAAACAACAATGTGATTTTAGCCGATTTGTTTCTTTCTGTATTTGCTCACTAACTGAACTGGATGTTGTCTTTGTTGTAAAGAAGTGGGTAACGCTGTTGGCCGACATTTCTGATGTAGGGTGTAATTGTTTATAGTTCTAGAACCTGATATACTTTCAGACAGGTAAGGTCGTCTCCTTTTCCATGTAAATGTACATGTAGTAAATGTAGATGTGTGTGTCTGAGAAAAGAGCACTGACTGATGACTTTAATAGCTTATGAAGAACAAATCTCTGTCATTTACTACAGCAACATCATTACTTTCATTTGTGCTTTTCAATCGAGGACATTTTTGTGCACAGCGGAGTGCCTTTCTAGGCTGAAGTTTTGCATGTACTAGGGATGGGCATTCGATTAAGTTTTCTTTGTCGATCGTCGGGAGAATTAACGATCGACTATCGATTAATCATTAATATTTTTATAATAAAATTTGTTATTTAACTTTTATACTTAAAAAATGCAATGAATACAAATATACAGCGTGTTTTTCCTCGATGAGACCTTTATTACAAGATCAACTTGTGGCAGACAGTTAAACTATGTTTCAAACATATATGTGCGTGCATGTGCGGTGCTCTAAAGCAGCGGAACCTGCAGCTGCGAGCCAGCGTTCTTAAACACAGACCTCATTAGTTCCAAAATAAATAAAAAAACAGATTCATGTTTAACATTAAATTAAACAAAAAAAACATAATACTTAAATCTGAAAGGTTTTGTCAAAATGTAACTCAAAATTATTCAAGCCAGAAGAAAGTGCAAGATATTAGCCTTCCTAACATTAGGCTATAACAAATTAGGCTACTTAAAGCCTCGTGAAAAATAACTAACTTTGGTAACTCGCATAAAACTTCTGCACCAGTCTACTGATTTTTTTTTAGAAATAAAAGCATGTTTTGGGGTCAGACGCGACCGCAACCCATGGTGACCGTCAGTCCAGCCGCCGCCGAAAACAGCCGCTCCGAAGAGACTGACCGGGATGCACAGGTACCTCCAGCGCTAACTTGGCTTATTCCGCATACAGAGTATGTGTGAAACAGCGTGCGTTTTGTGAGCCCTATTCACCATTGTTTAATTATACTAACATAGTCTTTTAGTTTTTATTTGTTGTAAAACAACAGTAGACACAAATTAACTATGGTCTCCAACTCCACAATATAGCCTACCATAACCATGGTATTTGTAGTAAAATTGCGGAAATACAAATCGTTTTTATCTGAAAAAAAAAAACATTTTCACAATGATAAAATCATGGCTAATTTTCCTAAGGTAGTAATTACAAAATGATATATGTTTGAAAGACGGAGATGCGCACCTGTCAATCTATTACATAACAGAGCGAGGCCAGAGACAAACGTGCTCATAAACGGGAGTAATATGGAATAATGTGTGCATCTTTGAATAACTGTAAGTATACATTTCGTTTAAATATATTTTTGTCATATAAAGTTTTGAGACATGGCCTAATAATGCTTTTTTCACTTTTATTGCTCATTTAGACTTATTGTGCGGGTAACAGCGTTTTTGACGCATTTACCTCAGAGATTATTTTAGCAATGTTGCTTTTTTCCGGTAATAATAATACAATTTATATTTCAATCCTGTTTCATTGTCTGTTTATTCATTTCATTATGCTGTTATGTTAATGTGAGGATATTTATTTGCCATATGAAACATGCCGTTATATGAATACTTTTGTATAATATTCAAATTATATGCGGAATAATGTGTGCATCTTTGAATAACTGTAGGAATACAGTTGCTTATTTTTGTCATAAAGTTTTGAGAAATAATAATATTGTGAGGATTTATTTCCATATGAGACGCTTTTTGTCGTTGAATACTCTCGTTTATTATTTGGAAATCATACATAGTAGGAAATATATAATGTGGAAGGGTAGACTTGCAAAGTTACTCTGCTTATTTTTATTTATTATATATGTGGAGATAAATAAAGCATTGCAAAACTGCTGATTTGATCCATTCAGATCCTGAACACCAGGCTAGAGATTTTAAACATCCTTAATCCACACTTACTAGTCTGTCAAATAATATCTAAAACATTTTGTTTTGTGAAAAAAAAAGATGCTTTGTTCTATTGTTTATGCGTAAAAGTGTTCACAGAAAGTGTCACATGAACGTTTTATATGCATAATAAGCGGTCAGCAGCGCACTGCAACGGGTGCTTGATGGATTCGCGGCACACATACGCAAACGCACTGCATGCAGAGTATTTGTGAAACAGGAGTTAGATAAAAAATGCATTAGATTAATTGATAACAAATGAACGTGATCGACGAAATTCTTAACAATCAATTATCGATCGTCGATTAATTATGCCCATCCCTAGCATGTACTACAATGACATCATCACAACATGTCCGTCCACTCCAACTCCACGTGACGCTGTAGCCTGCATGCATCTCTGTTGTGCTGAAAGTTTCACAAATACATTTGACCACAAGATTGTTTTTCTAAACCAACTAGTTTTGTTCACGTCTGCTGTAACGTCACGCTAATCGTGTGTTTCAGGAGTCGGACTGCTTTGAGGCAGCTGTCGGCGTGGTGTCATCCTTGCTCTCGGGGTCGACGAGCGACCCGTTCGGTGTTAACGCCCGAGGCGGCCGCAGCGCTGCAGATGGAATGGGGCCAGAGTCTGATTTGGGTGCGATTGCGTTTG
Source organism: Misgurnus anguillicaudatus (assembly GCF_027580225.2). Lineage (NCBI taxonomy): Eukaryota > Metazoa > Chordata > Actinopteri > Cypriniformes > Cobitidae > Misgurnus > Misgurnus anguillicaudatus. The sequence goes on along the minus strand of NC_073346.2, from coordinate 41,962,762 downwards.
TTGTGTAAGGGACAGCCGGCTCTACATGCCATGGTTTGCGTCCCCACGATCTCTGATCTTCAGCTTCTGCTTAAAGACCGACGAAGCGGCGGCGCCCTGGAGCCCCTGCACAAAGACCACGTCAAAAACATGCTGAAACACAAGACCAGGCCAGCGTCTAAAGACTTCACCTCAGCTCTACCCAAGGACGGCAGCGAGGGTTTGCCCGTCAGGCTTATGAGGGGCGTGTGGCCACAGCCTTTGCCCAGCGTGTTGTCTCACTGCAGTCGGCTGACGCTGGGCTGGGTTCAGAAAGGTGATTTCTCTCTGGCAGCCGGTTGTGGTGAAGCTCTGGCCTTCATCAGCGTGTCGGGGCTCCTTCACATGCTGTTGCAGCAGCCGCAGGAGCAGCGGGGCGTAGTTCTCCTGCGAAACCCCTCATCACTGCAATATCGTTACGCTCAGATCAACATCGATATTTAAACATCACGTGATCAATTAATAAGTTGCCGTTTTGTGGACTTTGTTTATTCAGCACCTTGAACTCTTTGATGTGTATTGGTGATGAGTTATTTAGATGTCAGGTTTAAGTACTGACAGTTCATTTACTTTCAGTGTGCATATTTGTGAATTAAATTTTGATAAAAGTCTTCTGTTTCAGCTAATGTACAAAAACATTTTCGTTAATTAATAAATCTTCCAGTAATGTGTGCATGTTATTGATTCTTATGCTGTCGTTATGCTTTGTGTTGCCCTCAGATAACAAGTCCCCAAATATGGAACTCTTACAATAGTTTATTAGATCTTTTAAAAAAGTAAAAAAACAACAACACAATACTCCCATAACATTTAGATTGTTATCTCTTCACAAATAAAACATTTTCAGATGTTCTCAAACATAAGAATTAGTTGCTGACACACACACGTACAGACACACACACACACACAGATGTTAGTGTGATTCTCTGTTCCTCCCACTGAAAGTGGCGCTGCGACTCTACGGCTCGTCCGTCTGAATTCCACTGTTGCACGTGAATTTAGACGCTAGAGTCCCAAATTTTCTGTCATCTGATTGCGGCTGCACTTTATCTGTACAACTTTTGCCTAAAACACAAACAGAGTCACTTTGCAGCTTAAACTTTGTGCAGCTAAATATGTAGACTGCTGTCAGTCACTACCTGGAATTTGGCCCATTGAAATAAACACGCTGTCCATCTTGATTCTGGGTCGAGCTCTCGCAATTAGAAACACTCCAGTAAATGCCAGCAGACATCTGAATCATCACACACACACAAAATCTTAATCACACACAGGAGTGCTCTGTATAAATAGTATTAGATATTAATAATTCAGATGTTATTAGAGAAGAGCTCACCCAACTATAAACATGATTACGTGAATCAAAGACAATCCGTAGAATTCTTCGTAAAATAATATCCCTGGAAATGGAAAAGAATCTGTTATGTGTTGTTTTTGTTGTGTGGAAGTAGAAACAAAGCCAATGAAGTCTAACCTGCAACAACAGCGCTGGCAGTAAAGAAAACGTAATTGATGGGCACAATCTCGGTGGCATCAAACATCTTCATGGCTTCATTCAGAAACCTGAGAAAAACAACCACGAATTAACAACGTTCTTCTGAGAATGGTAAATGAAAAGCATGTTTTCGTACGCACTTGATCTGAAAGGCACAGGACGTGACCATAATGATGAACATAATGTAGAAGATGGGATAGGTCAACTGCAGGTGACTTCCACGGACCGTCTCCGTGATCATTCCTGATACAGCTTTCACTGAGATGACCGTCAATGAAGCTGAAACAAAAACATGTTCGGTTAAACTCTCTTCGCTTTATAGACAAATGGATTTAGGACAAAAAAATTCAAGATTGAGAAGAGTGGACGTACATTATTAAAAATAAAGGTGCTTCACGATACCATAGAGAAAAGATCATTTATTGGTTTCATCAAACCTTTAACTCTTTCACAAAAGCCTCTTTGTAATAAAAAACAGTTGCATATAAAAATAAAGAAATCGTTCCTTTAAGAACTTTGACTAAATTAATCTTTGAAGAACCAAAAATGTTTCTTTTATGGCATCACAGGAAAAAAACTTTGATCATGGATGGGCCACTGTCCTGCAGAGTTTACTTCCAACCCTGATAGGTTACATTATATATAGGTTATATTTTTATTCATTTTCTTTTACTTGGGTTAGGGATGTTAAAGAGCATATCCAATGGACATTGGTTATTGTTGTCTTTGGTAGCTCCTGAAAGCTTCATCATGTATGAAAACAGCACCATGTCAGCGTAGATCATATAGAACCGGAAGCGATGTACTATGGTTTAAAGGAATGCGGAAGTAAGTTGCGTGCATACCCCATTAAACACCTGAAAAACCAAATCAAAGTCTTCAGGATTACCCCTGAAATGAAATGCAGGTGTGTTTGATTAGGGTTGGAACTAAAATCTGCAGGATCCACGATTCTCCACCCCTGTTGTATAAACATGAATAGCAGCTGTTATGCTGCGAACACACCATAGACTGTAAAAAAGATGGACGACGCCTGTTCGCTCTCTTCCATTGGTGAAAAGTGAAGCCGCCAGTTGCCCGATATGGCGCTGACATCTTGGGTCTTGAGTCTGCGCAATAGCGATTTTGGGACCAGTCATGCACAGTAGTGAGCAGGAAGGGAAGGCGCGAAGTCGAAACCCCGCCCTCGCTCTTTTGTAGAATGCGCATATCACACGATATCACAGCTGTCAATCATGACGTGACACCACCGTTTTTATATCATTAAATAACTAACTAAACACAAACCTATTTTAAAAACAAACATTTGAATAAACATCAGCGTGATAAAAAATACAATAAATGACAGAAACCAGCTTCGGAACAAAGATAATTGAAGTGTAATTAATTTTTTTAGTTGGTCTCAAGTCCCATTGAATAACATGGGGAGGCGGGCTTTATGACCTATACTGGGACCGGTCACTGGGGGGCGATCGAGACGTTTTGGCTTCACTTTTCAGGGCTTGTGCGGCACGCTTGGTACACACCAAACGCGAACCATCATGCTCCTCAGCCTAAATTACCTGCGGGAGTTAACTTTGTGTCATGCAAATTGTTGAATATTTTGTTGAATATCAGTTAAATATTTTCAACTTGCGCGAAGACACGTTTGAAGCGAATAGCGCGTCACCCTTTTGCTTCATTCCCATCACCCCGCTCGAGTTTGTGTATGTTCATGTCTTTGCATTGCCTTTGGCTATGTCTGAAGAACGCATACTGTGACAGTATGTACTGAATTAAATGAAGTATACTCATTGACCGTCAAAATAATATGTATTATATAGTATGAATATGGAAAGTATGAATGAATTTGGATGTACTACATCCGCTATGTTGAAACATCACATGACACACGTTGACATAAGTCGTTAACTGAAATGATGTTAAACTAGTACAAATTAACCACAAGAGACAGCTGTTTAATGTATTTGCATTTGAACAGAGCCGCTTTTGGACCTTTTTGAATAAAACAACACCTCTTCTTCTTTAACTCCTCCCGGGGGCTCACTGGATAGTTAAGTATTCATCGAATGAACACTTCAGGATATTGGCGGAAGAAGGAGGTGATCCGGGTACCTTTCGCCTACTGTTTTTAGGAATCATATGAATTTAGAAATACTACTCGCCTCGCCTACTGCTTTACAAACGCAGCCCTCATACAAATCATTAAATTCGTGTTTGGTGTGTACGCTCCATTAGGCACAATATGTCATTTTCACCACTAGATGTCGTTCAACAACAACATGATGATGCTGTGAAAGAGAACGGGTTGATGGGAGTTGTAGTCTTCACTTTTACTGTCAATAGAAATTGACTCATAATTCATGTTCATGGATTAAGTATTCCATTATAATCTAAGCTCACAGTGTGCTAGACATTTACCTTTTATTAGCAGACAGATCTGCATATTAAAACTAACTATAGTGAGAGATTTGCTTTCTAATCGCTCTTGTGATATTGTGCCGTCAGGACGATTGGACTGTGCAGTGAAACATGAGGTCAAATACACCATGATTTCTAAAAAGCAGGAACCGAGGATCACCCTTACATAACGCCATTGACAAGAAGTGACCCTGTGAACGGTGTTAAAACGGCTAATTCTCTAAATTCAAACATTGTTGAAAACATTTGGGACAATTTAAGTAAACAAAACATATAACAGTGGATATTTTAAGGCAAAAGTCTTGAAATGGAGTCCCTTTAATTGTTATTTAACTGAATGAGGTTTTGAAATGACTGCATTTGTAATTTTTTCTTACCAAGTAATGCCACCAAGACCATCATAATTATGATGTGATGTATGTTCCTACATTTATACAAATACATCAGGACAGCAAAGAGAATCGCCTCAAACATCTGCAGACAGACAGACAGACAGACAGATTCATTGTAAAATACTGCAAAGCTCAAACACTGACAGTGTGACAGCAGTCCTAGTGTGATGGTATAAATGTAAAGTAATGGGTTCAAACTGTACCACAAACTTACAAAATAAATAAGGAACTGCCAGCTGACAAGCGATCGCTCCACCATATTGGCTGTTACATGTGGGGATGAATGAGGCGCAAATGTGACCAGGAAATAAGTGCCTGTCAGTGCTAAAACGACACCTTAAAAAAAGAAAAACAGCATTTCATTAAGACTGACAGTTATTTTTAGTAGATTTTACAAACAAACCTTAAAGAAACATTACTGTATTTGTTAAATTATACATATATAGTACAAGGTGTTTTTAGATTAAGGCAGCTCAACTATGCATTATAGTCTGGGACTAGCATTAGACCTGTCAAGGAACCCCCCCCCCCCCTTAATCTGAACACTCGTGATCCAGAGAAAAGCTGTGTTGTGTTTTGGTAATTTAGTCACACCTATTAAGTAATTTATAATCAACAGCTTACCGTGCATTAAAGGGTTTAAGTGCATGACGCGTAGGCGGAGAAACACTCGACGCGCAATATTTAACAGAATGGGTCAAATTAATTATTTTTGTTAGTTACGGCACATAGATCTGCCCACTTTAAATCAGTCATAAGGTAGGGCAATAAGATTACATTTATTTTAATGAATTATTTCTTTTTTTAAGAGAGAGACAGATTGTGTGTGTAATATATGCAACTGGAATTTCTAATTGCCGAAGTTCAATTCAAGTATACTTAAAACAGGCACAGGAATGAAGCAGTGCTTTAAAATTACATTTATTGAAATGCATTAATGCAGTTAAAATCGAAAATCTCCCTGTAGTCAATCATTTTATCAGTTAAGCGCAGCGCTTGCATTTGAAACAACTGAAAACCACTTAAAGAAAAAAATGCCTTTGTGTACACGCCCTCGTAATTTGGGCCTGGTGACCTTTATGGAGCGATCACACTAGACTTTTAGTTTCATTGACTTCCATTCATACGCATGCAAATGCGTCAGACTGGAAACGCAAGCTCATGCCTACGAAAGTTCAAGTCTGGTGAACTCTGACCTGCAAATTCGTATCACGTGGAGACATTTGACCATTAGAAAACAGGTACGACACGGCGTGACCTTCTCTTTACTAAAAAGCAAAGATGGACGAAACGCTTAACGCCCATATTCACAGCCACGTCCTAAAAATGTTTGCGTACTCAAATTGTCTAGTGTGACTGCCCCTTTAGTCAGCAAACATAGAGGGTAAATTAATTTTACCATTGAGAATCTGCAAGAATTAGCCGAAACTGTACGATGTATGAAGACCTAATTTTCCGGCATTCTCTTATTAACATACTAACCCTGAACTTATTGGAGCAGTTTCCCGGACAGGTCTTATCCTAGTCCCAGACTAAAATGCAAGTTTGAGCTGCCTTCATTTAACAACACCTTGTCCTGACTAATTTTAACATATATTGGTGCCATTGTTTTGTCTCAAGATGCACACCTGTAGTGTTTTTTTGTAATGTATGTATGTATGTAAAAACTTCTTAAATGACCTAATTTAAATAAGGGTTAGTCCTGGATTATCTTAAATCCTGTCTAGGAAACCGCCCCATTGAATTAATGTGAACTTTACCGAGAATATCAGAGGCACGTATCGTTTCCTTGAGAAACACCACAGAAATGAAAGCACTTGCTGAAAGAGAAAAACAACCCTGTAAACAGCATTTCAAGAACAAATAATGAAGAACTGTTTAATAATTTTATATCCTTTTGGAAGGAGCTTACCGATGACAGACACGCAGCCGAGGGGCGCGATAAGAGATGCGGGTGCAAACCCATAAGCAGCAAAATTCCCCAGTTCACCCAAACCCATCAGTAAGATCCCACACCACCACAACCGACTGGTGTAGTACGGCCGCGTTCCTCGCTGCGACTGTCGCACGTGTGTGTATTTCTGCACAGCAAACACCAATGAAACTACAGAGATGACCACCAAACACTAAAGCACTGAACTCAAACCCAGACGAGTGTGTCATGTGTTACCTGGATATTCAAGGAGATGCTGATTAAAAAGTTGCCACATACAGCGATACAGATGCCCACAATATAAACCTACAAACAATAAGATGACAGAGACCACTACAATTAAAATGATCATCATGTCACTGCGTCAATATCATTTGTTGGTCCTCAAGCTTCAGTTGTTAATCCAAACCCTAATCCATCTTTAATGCATTGTGAGTTTATCTTCAGATTAATGGCCTGTTCCTGGAGATCTACTGTCCTGCAGCCCTTACGAAAATTAACCATGGTTTTATTGTGGTAAAAGTGTAGTAACCATGGTTTTCAATTGATTACTATGAGCAAAACCATGGTTTTACTACAGTAACCCTGGGTTTTTTGGTCTCAACTGTAGTAAAACCATGGCTAATTTTCGGAAGGGAGAGTTCAGCTCCAACCCCAATGAAAACCCCCTGAACTCCTGCTAATCAAACTGTTCCTGGTTACCCTAAACTTACAGGCAGGGTTGAAATTAAAGTATGCAGGAGAGATGATGTCGTCAGTGAGCTCTGCTGTAGAGTTGATCTACTTTAGATGAATAACTCAACGTTACTGCAGCGTCTTTAAATGTACAACTACTTGTTTGGGTTAATGACTGTAAACTGTTGAGATTAATGTTAGCAGGTGACTGTTGTTGTGGTGTTCATTTATCTTTAAATATGAAATATTGTTAAGTGTAGGGGCTTTTTTTGTACCTCCATGTTGGATCTTCACCTGTTGTAACCCAGAAGGTATGTGAAGAGAACAGAGAGTATCATGCTAAAAACACAGCAAAAGTATCAAGTAAACAGAAACACAAATTCAACGCATCCATGTGTAAATTCACATTTCAGACTTCATGTTAGACCTTTGTTAAATACTCCAGAATAAAAGTCTTTAACAGAAATGTAGAAGTTGATTCTTCTGCAGGCCACACACAGATGGCACACGATGCCAATGACGTGAAACTGTTTTTGCTCTCTGTTACTTTCTGAAACAAAAGCTAAATAAAAAAAAAACCTTCATAAGATCCTTGACAAAAAGTCAGACGTTTAGCATTCTATAAAATCATGTGATGGTAAAGGAGTTGGTATTTTATTGATTTGCTTTGATTTTGATATCTACATCATCTGAACTACATTTCCTTCACCATTAACAACAGATAATCTGTTAAACTAAAAACCAAATACAATTAATGATAAAGTTAACAATGTCCTCATGCTTTAAAGAATTAGTTTATCTAAATAATATAATCTGCTTTTGCAGTAGTGTTTAAACACATTGACAAATTGAATCTACTTACATGCCATTTATAGGAAAATGTTAAAAAACGTAAAACCCAAATTTTGTTTAGCATATAAATATCTCTATATGTAGAGATGTTATTCAGCACTTTTGTCATCATTTTGCAATATTGCTCAATATGACTGTCAAACTCTGACACTGTTAATGTATACAAGGCTGAAGTAATTTTACAGTTTAATGATAAACATCCACACAAATAGTCAGTAAGGATTATCTATGTGGTTTCCTGGATAGGGGTTAGACTAGTCCTAGACTAAAATAAATGTAACAAAACTGAAAACAACTTGCACGTACATATCGTAAAATACATCAGTGCCCTTTGTTTTGCCTCAAAATGCACACAAGTAATGTTTTTAGTAAGGCATGTTTGTTAAAACTAGTTATATTTCATAATTAAACTAAGGCCTATTTCTGGCTAAAGATAATCCCTGTCCGGAAATTCCACTCCATATAGAGATTAATAAAAACATTATCCTCATAAAATACTTACCGATCCTTTTGGAATAAGCGTCAGTGTTGGGCTCCTATGTAAAACTGTGTTTGTGTATGTGTGTTTGTGTGTTACAGGACTCTTTGTGTAGAGAAGGACAATAGTGTGTGTGTGAGAGAGAGTTGCAGGAGGGGTCCGTGATGTGTTGGATGGACAGTAGATCTATTCTTTTACATTACACCACATACTTGCATAATGACGTGTGTCTGCATATTAATAAAAAGACCCTGCAGGCCGGCCTCAAATTAAAACATGATTATAAAAATATGATTATAATCAAAATGATTGTAAGCGTTTATAAATCATATTCTTCTAGATTAAAATGAAAATTTTGTCATTATTTTCTTATCCTCATCAACACAAAAGAAGATATTTTGATAAATGATGGTAACCATTGAATATTTGTTTTCCTATTAAGTCAATGCTGTGTGTGTGTTTACCATCATTTATCAAAATATCTTCCTTTGTGTTCATCAGAAAAGGAAACTCATACCGGTTTACAACAACAAAACGATGAGAAAATGATGACAGAATTTTCATTTTTGGATAAAATATCACTTTAATCTGCTAAACTCTTCATGAAGCTGTTGAGAGCTGTAACCAACAGTTTTCAGTGTCTCTTACTTTCTAAGATCAAATGCCCTCACCCAGACTTTACTTAACTAGATAAAAAACAAAACAAATATACTGAGATTACAGCTGACGATCATGAAATATGTTATAGAAGTCACTTTTGACTGTTGTTAACATCATTAAATACAAGGCAATGATCTTTAAAGCATTTGAAGCACATCAAATATGCCAATGAAAGACACGCGTAACGTTAGCAGATCTTGAGAAAATTGCCATTTCATTCTTCTCTCGTGATATCGCTTTCATTCTTGAGCAGACTCGTGCGCGCTCCCGCGGCGCGCGTGTCGTGAGACTCGCGCGAGAACATCGCGGTGAATTTCTATCGCTGTAAATCTCCTCACATTTGTAAAAGCGACATGTAATAACAGAGAACGGATTAAAGCCGCTGAAGGGGAGGAACCGCTGATCTGTAGACGTGAGCTTTTTTCTGCTTTCACTGTGAGGATATCTGCTGTCTGTGTTAAGTCTAGGGCGTGTTTACAATACAACGACGTCATGTGTAAAGGTCTTTCTCTGATGCCGTTCTTCAACAGGGCATTTGTTTTCAAGAGTCAGCACACCAGAGTCACGATGCTCTCTCAGAAACGTGTTTTTACTGCAGGTGTTTACTGAGGCTCAGCTATGACTGTACAGGACACATGCGCTCCAGACGAGGGCGCTATAATATGCATTAATGTCGGAGGCTTCAGGCGACGACTTCTATCCACGCGTCTGTCTCGGTTTCCAGAGACGAGACTTGCGCGGCTACTGCACTGTCGGTCCAAAGAATCGATCCTCGAACTGTGTGACGACTACGATGACCTCGAGAAGGAGTTTTACTTTGACCGCAATCCTGCGCTCTTTCCTTACGTTTTGCATTTCTATAACACGGGAAGACTGCACGTTATGGGTGAGCTCTGTATTTTTTCCTTCAGTCAAGAAATCGAGTACTGGGGAATCAACGAGTTCTTCATTGACTCTTGTTGCAGCAGCACCTACCACTGCCGCAAGATGGAGCCCGAGGAGACGGACTGGGACGACAAGAGCGAAGACGGCAGCACGGCATCGTCCTTCGACGAGATCCTCGAGTTCTATAACGATGCCGGAAAGTTTGACAAGCAGCTTCTGGGTAGCGTCCGTCGCAAAGTCTGGTTAATGTTGGACAATCCCGGGTATTCCCTGCCTAGCCGGTTCATCAGTGTTTTCTCTATCCTGGTCGTGCTGAGTTCCATAGCCACCATGTGTATGAACAGCATGAGCGAGTTCACTTTCCTGGACAGCGACGGCAGACCCCGCGAGGACCCGCGCTTCGAGGCCGTGGAGCAGTTTGGAATCGCATGGTTCACATTTGAACTGGTGGCCAGATTTGCTGTAGCACCAGACCTTCTTCACTTCTTCAAACACCCGCTGAACCTTATCGACCTGGTGTCCATCTTACCTTTCTATCTCACTTTGATCATTAACCTGGTTGCGGAGAGCAGCCCGGCGCTAGTCAACCTGGGTCGAATGGCACAGGTTCTGCGGCTGATGAGGGTCTTCCGCATCCTAAAACTGGCCCGTCACTCCACTGGCCTGCGCTCCCTCGGCGCCACGCTCAAAAACAGCTATAGGGAAATCGGGCTGCTGCTGCTGTACTTAGCCGTCGGTGTGTCGTTTTTCTCCGTCATGGCGTACACGGCGGAGAAGGAAGACAACGAAGGCTTGAGCACCATTCCGGCCAGCTGGTGGTGGGCTACGGTGAGCATGACCACCGTGGGCTACGGGGACGTGGTTCCTGCTTCGGTCGCAGGGAAATTGATGGCCTCAGCTTGCATCCTGGCAGGAATACTAGTTGTCGTGCTTCCAATCACTTTGATATTTAATAAGTTTTCTCTGTTTTATAAGAGACAGAAACAGCTGGAGGCCATCATGAGGAGCTGTGACTTTGACGCGGGAATTAAAGAGGTTCCTTCCGCCAATCTGAGGAATTATTACGCTCGTAAAGTGAAAACGCTCATGGCCAGTCTGTCCAACATGAGCCGCAGTTCAGCCAGCGATCACAGTTTAACCGAGTCTTTGCATTAGACTGGAAATGAGTTGTGACTTGACTGTGCGATTGTTTTTTTCCTGGATCTCAAACACACGGCTGCTCCTCGGCTAGATAAATAATGTGTCTCACTGTAAGGACTGCGTAATGTTACGTTGGCTGTCTGTGATGTTTCTGGGTTCAGAGCTGCATGTCACTGTATATGAAGCTTTGACAATGTTTCTGTCACGACTCACACACCAAAAACATACAGTAGTCCCTAGGTTTACCAGTTATAATATCACATGTTTTTAACGAACAGGTCAATCTTTAGCACTGATATTGAAGCATTTCCAGCTAATTGTTTTCGATCCTGTTCCAAATCTTCCTGTTTTGAACACATTTTTATCTGTAAGGTTCCTAAAGGTTCTGCTTACTTTGCTTCAAGATATATTATGCATTAAATCTTCAATAAATTAACGAGATGTTTTTTATACTGAGATTTATTCATGCATTTATGACCTCACAAATTGACTCTTGTAACTCATTGCTGGGTGGGTGTCCTGCAAGCCAAGTAAATGAGCTTCAGCTGGTTCAAAACACAGCAGCTTGAGTGTTTACTACAGTAGATCAAAGAAATACGATCATATAAGCACAATTTTATCATCACTGACTGCACTGGATCCCTATTAAGTACCGCAAACACTTCAAAATCTAACTGATAACTTATGCTGGGTACACACCAAAAGATTTTTTTATATCTTATAAGATTTTCAAAATGTGATTAACACATCATGGCACACCACACACAATAGCAACAAAATAGGTTAAATCTAGAATTTTTTATCCTCATGTTTGTGTCTAAGACAGCACACCACACACAAGCAGATTATCAACCAGAGTCTCGACTGTGAACACAGGAAATCTTACGGAGATCTCGCGAAACTTCAGAATAAGAATGGCAGACGGTATGCAGAAAGAAATGTCAATGATATTGTATGGAATGATTTACACAGAAAATTCAAGGAATAAAAGAAAAGGGTTTGGGTCAATTCATGGAGACAGCGGGAACATGGGCTGTACAAGTTAACAATGCATCAACATCACTTAGTTCTTCGACATGACTGTTCTGTCTTCCATCATCTCGCTTTCTGATTGGATATTGGTTCTTTTTACATGATAAAGTTTTTTCACGTTTGTGCTCAGGGTTCCCCCGCACACATCAGGATTTCTGTAACATGTTTAATATTTACTATTCGCAGATCAGGTTCAGACACTCTTAACACACCTCACACCGAGGGAGAATCTGATAAGATAATCTGTAGAACCATCAAGATAATCAGGACATAGCTAGGATTGTCAGAAGGGGGGAAATCGGCGCAAAATCAGTCAGATTATCTTTTGGTGTGTACCCACCAGCATTATAAAGCTTTATACCACGGGTCTGTTGAATGCTTGATTCCGATTGGCTGAGAAATATCCCACAGGTGTTGATTATTTTTCTGTAAACCACACACCTGACCTTTTAAATGTTTATAAATAGGCACCAGAGCAATGTTTGTAGTAACCGTGGTATAAGCGGAACAATCGACTGAATTATTTGAACATAATGCACACCTGCGGTGTTGCAAATAATTCAATGGCCCATCATCAATTATTTCTTACTTAAATGGTCTAGCATCTCTTTATCTTTGTGAATTACTATCAGAATAAAATCCATTGCCTACGTTGCGGATGCACAATTTTGGTCTAATAATTCCCCGAATATCAAAATCATCTAGAGGTGGTCGATTCTTTCGCCACTTAGCACCTTTCTATCCATGTTCAGGATTCAGATACACTCGAAGTCTAAACTAAAGACTCATCTGTTGAGCCAAGCATTCAGCCACTTCAATTCCTCAACCTTTTTATGCTGCATTAGTTAGCTTGACCAGAACTGAACTCACACATTCATTGATCCGTATGCCTGTAACATTACACGCTAGCAACTTGTTTTGTCACAGGGGACACCGACAGATTCACTTCTGGTTAGGCCTGATATTCATCACAGTTTCTGACCAATGCTCCTCCTTGTGATGCTAAACTGATGGCTACAATCGATAACTTGGCCATTACCATTGAGTTACATATACTATAGAATGTGTATGTCAATGAACATTTGAATCGATTTTCAATGGTAAGGGAGGGTACATATAGACCAGTTCAAATGATGCAAACAACACTGGTCCAGAAACACCTCCTGTCACAGTTTGTGACAGTTATTTTTTTATTTTACATATATCATTATCTTTAAGATGTTTGTTTAACTTCAGTTAATTCAGGTTTATATGTTCTGTTGGTTTATTTTATCCCAACGTTTATCTAGTGTTAAAAAACGGAAACAGGAAGTGCTTCTGGACCAGTGTTGTTTACATCTTTTGAACTGGTCTATAAACAGGTACTGTCGTAATCTGCAATCGGATTGAGTTGGTGCACATCCAGTGAGTGGACTGTCATCACGTTCTGGCTGTGTGATTTTAATACAACAAACATCACAAGCGTATGGATGTGATGCTCGCTCTGCTTCTGTTGTGCCATCGTTTCCACCCGCAGTATCCCATGGGAGCGTTGTCACGACGATGTGCTCTGTTTCCTTGGAAACAGGTTGTCTGGTTCTTCTGCTCTTAGTGTCTTTGTCACACCCTTGGAGAAAAAGAGAACCTGCAGGAAAACAGTCATGGGGCGTTTCTTCTTCTTCTGCATATTGTTTGTTAGTTCAATTGAGTCACTGTTAAAGGAAAAGATTCTGTTTGTGTTGAAACCAGCATGAATGGGTAACAGTTCAGAACAGTGCACGATAGGTAGCATATCAGGGTCCAGACAGAGCAGTGCACAATGGGTATCGCATCATAGCAATGCATCATGGGTAATCCTGCAGTCATAGTAGACTTTGAGCATGCAAATATTTGTCGGATGTTTCTGCAAATCTTGTCAATATAAGATATCTGCCTTCGTCCATTTATGCGAGTATAGAGAAAGGTCCCACTGTAATCTACTGTTTTTTTACTGCTCACATATTTCATTATTATTACTCTTTAAATGTTTGCGCCGAGGTATGTCCCGTGGTGTATTAACATGGTGGCTATAGTATGTCCGAATTCCTCCATACTACCCATATTCATACTATGTAGAATGCTCTGTTTAAATTCTGTACATCCTCTCACAGAATGCGATTTTGGATTCCGATTACACAGACTTTGTAGATGTTATCATGTGTCCTCTCGTTCTCTCTCTTCAGAGGCGGTCAGACTGTGTCTCCATCTAATGGTCAGAAGATGCAGTCCAGCAGCTGTATGAAGACTAGAAAGGTTTTTTATTTCACTCCACACAAGTGCAATGGCACTTCTTATTTAGGCTTATTTACAGGTACATAACACTGTATTAAAATTCAACATAATTTCAGTTTAACATAAAAAATGTAGGCCAGATTGCATAAATGGAAAACTGATAAAAAGTTGTTACAGTTTGCTGAAAGATTATTGAAACATTATCATGGATTTTTGACGAAACATCTGATTGATCAAATTGTTCACAATAAGACCAGGAACGTGTAAATACAGAAGGGTTTGATTTTATGTTGACTTTCACATTTGGCTGACACACAAGCCTTGATCTGGAAAGGAGCTAAAATTACAGGACAGAGACGTAAAGAAATCCTGTAATAGGACTAACCCTGAACTAATGCAGCATACAACTAATTCAATAAATTTCCAGGAGTTATGTAAGTGCTGTTGTCAGGGGCTTTAGCACTGTATATTTTTATTTTAAATGATTATTTTAATAAATATTATAAACAAATTGAAATCACTTCACGAGTGCAGTCATTTTTAAATGACAATAAAAGCATGTTACTATAATTTCATTGGCTCCATCCGAGTACATTCCAAGGCAGGAATGTGCATGTCCGAATCCAATGTTAGGTTTACTTCCTGACTCCTGAGATCTTGTCCCACAATTCTATGCGTGTGTGCGCATGGGGAATGTGATTGGTTGAGCCTGATCGAGTTCGAAAAAATCCAATGGCAGCCAAGAAAGCGGCTGGAGCACAAATTTAGTGTAAATAAATGTATATTTTCACTTTTTACACCTTTTAATTGCATTTCTAGCGAGGAATTAGTATTGTAGTTTTCAAATATGTGATTAGTGTTATCACAAAGGCGCTCTCTGTTTATATTTCAAACACGCTGCCTTTGAAGTGTGTCTGAAAGCATTTTTCTTAGCTGCCTTCATCCCTCCGAAGTCATTACCTCATGAGGCAGCGAGGCAACAAGTCAGCTGCCAAAGTCTTCAGACGCAGCCATTGTGTCACAAAAGCTTAGAGTCATATGACCTGATTTCAAGTTTTCTTTGTTTTTAGAGTGTTAAATGATGTCTGTGCACATGAAAGATCTGTAAAGTTGCAAAAATTAAAGTTTCAAATCCAAAGAGATCTTCTTTTTAAAAGTGAAGCCTCATACACGCCTACCTAAAACAACTCGTTCAACACGCTCATGCAGTTCGACGTCATACTGGTTTGAACATTTGAATAAAACCGCCCTAATGTACACACAAAGATAGAGAGTCTAACTTTCAATCACGCTGTAGTATTGTTGTTTCCGCCATGTCGAGTTGACGCTGTGTTTTCCCCTGCGAAAGGCATACGACTTTGTTTGGCCTTCTGATTGAGTAAACATTAAGAAACCAGACAACTTCATTTACAACAATGTTTCACAACAATACAGCCCACATGTTCGATTGTGTGCTGCACATTTTACAAAAAGGACTTCTTTCTAAATGTCGGAGAGTTACAAAGTCTGGATGGACACAAAGTAGGGTGGCCATTCGTGCCTGTTCCGCCGGACACGTCCCGAACATGTTTTCGGGTTCGTTCTCCGGAAGTCGCGTTGGTCGACCGCATACGTCATCAAGGTTTAATATTTCAGGTTTGATTTCAGAAAAGCAACCGTTACATTTCAAGGTAAGAATGAAACTACAATGATTGTATGTCTTAAAAGAAATAAATCTTAATTTTCTAATGTATTTTAACTGAAATGTGAGAACCTGATGACGTATGCGCGCGACTTCCGGAGAACGAACCCGAAAACATGCTCGGGACGTGTCCGGCGGAACTGGCACGAATGGCCACCCTAACACAAAGACTTCGTCTAAAAAGTGGAGCAATTCCAACTGCTGGTTCTGCTGACTGACATCGATGTTTTCTTATTTAACGAATTTCCTACCGACGATTCAAACGCAAGTTTTGAGCAGAGTAGCGCTTGTTTGTCCTTTCTACGATCACGAATGCAGAAATGGCTTCATGTTTTAGTATCCTTACCTTACCGTACCGATCTATTACGTTCTGCTCACATCATGCCTGTAAAGTTGACCGATCAGCTTAGTCAACTGTGTTTTCTGGGTCAGATTCAGGCTTGTATTGATATAATGTACGGTATTTAGAAAATAATGTGTTTTTTGAACCATAAACCACGCGATCGCATTATATTAAACCAAATACACAAAGTGATGAGCTTTTTAGTTATGAAATATGGGCCCTTTAACTGATGTAGTTGGACAGCTGCTGTTGTATTGGAGTATTTTTCTGTTTTAACTGCATCTGTCATTCTTGACAGACACAAAAATAATAAAGAAATCAAATATACTCGAGAGCAATGATCAGACATGAGATCATACTGAGATCATGCAACCTTTAACACACACAGACACAGATTTCTCAAATGCACAATAGTTTATTCCTATACTTTTTATGATATTTACCTGACATCTAAACCTGTTGACAATAAAATATTCATAGCAAACCATGATTTAGGCTAGTTTTTCACTATATTTGGATGAACATTTTCAAAAGTGTGGCCCTAACACCTCGTGCCAAACCTTAACACACACACACACACACACACACACACAATGCTTTGCCCCTAGATGGAGAGTGAATGTGCAGAGTGGTGCAGGACTGGACGGGTCCCCTGATGCAGCTCCGCCGTGAGGCCCTGCTGGAAAACAGATGCAGCTGGTCGATGGAAAGCAGGTGTGTGTGTGTGCGTGTGCGTGTGTGTGTGTGTGTGTGTGTGTGTGTGTGTGTGTGTGTGTGTGTGTGTGTGTGTGTGTGTGTGTGTGTGTGTGTGTGTGTGTGTGTGTGTGTGTGTGTGTGACCTGCAAACTCAATTACTGATGAAAAATAGATGACCACATCACACACTCATCTGAACTCTGAACGAATCATGTCTGCCTTGAACCACAATACTCAGTAGTGTGTGTGTGTGTGATTGACACATCTGCTGTCTTAAAGGAAAAGTTCACCCTAGATTAAAAATTTTACACACCTTAATGTTATCCTAGATTTAATTGACTTTTAGAGTTATATTAAATAATATCTTAGCTTTGTAATGCCATGAAATAGTGGCTTTTTTCGAAGCTTTTTAATCATCAGAGAAAGGAATCCATTCGACTTAAAGCAAAACAATATATTTGTGAGAGAAAACTATTTGTATCTAGACAGCAATCCTTCACTTTTGAATGTAAAAACATCTAGATCTCAAATGGAGGCAGCCTGGCTCCACATTATATAAGATGTTCTCGCGAGTCTCGTGTTGTCATATGCGTTGTGATAAAACACGCAGTCTGTGCCTGGGGTGAAATATTTCCTCATGTAATATTCAGTCTGTGGTGAACTATTCCTTTAATTCAGATATGTTCATCACACACAGGACATGACTGCAGTTTCTGGCAGCAGTGAATGTGAGAAACTCTTATCGTGGCCGGGGCGTCGGACTGGTGGGGGTAAAACCGGTACTGATTACCAGGGCCCCAAACGAAGAGAGGGCTCTTGAAAAGTCTGAAATATATTATGGGGTGGGGCATGGGTCCCCTCAGGACTGCCTATGCATAGGGCCCGAGATCTTGTGCAACGCCCCTGATCGTGGCTGTAATACCACTGAAGGACAGACCTGAGCCTTGAGTATCATCGAGTCAATCACTTCCTAACCGCGTGTTGTACCTAGAAACCATGCAGGAATATATTAATAAAACACACAGAACACGTTGGCAACCGCATAGCAACACTTTGGTGTTATATCAGAGGTCACAGTGCGAGACAGTGAATGTGCATTTCTGTGTGTCTGATTAAGGGATCAGACTAGTTAATCTCAAATGGAATGAACCCAACAGCTACACAAACACTCCCCAATACAGAAAATTACATTAGTGATGTGGTGTGTGCGTGTGTGTTTGTGCTTGTCTGTGAAATTGATGTTGCTATAGATGTTAAGAGAATGTCTCTGTGTGTTAGGAAGCATTAATGTCTCTGTATGTGTAATGAAGATCTTATTGCGTCTTTATGACTTGTCTTTGCGTGTGTATTCGGTTGGTTTGATTTTACAGACTGCTTGAAGTGTCTGCATTATAAAGACATTAGCAGAGAGAGACAGTCGCTCTATTATCTGCACTGATAAGAGACTGACAGGAAAACTTACATCTGTGTTTTTATATTTGACATTAATGTGCACACATCATAACACATAACATGTGCTCACAGTCTAATCCGTGATTCAGGTAAAGAGATTCATTTAAATAACATGTGAATAAAAGTGTGTTATCAGAATCATGCCAAAATACTCTGCACTACAGTAATCCATGTAGATGAAACAAACTACCGTGTGATTATGTTTTACATTAAGTGATATGTTGATGTGTCACTCGCTGTTTACTATTGTTGATAGTGACATGAGACAAAAATAAGTCCGAAATTATAACAAGATCAAACTCAATGTGGCTTTTCAGCACAAAGCTGCTCATTGGTTTATTAAAGGTCAAAGCAGATCTCTTTACAGCTAAAGATCTGCTGGCTAGTGCTGCTGGTGACATAACATTAAGCACAGAGGAAGTTAAACTTAGTTAACTTGTTTAGTTCAACTAGTCGGTGAACTTTGTCCACTGTAAGTTAGCTCTTATGAATAACTACTTAAGTGGCTTGGAAATGCTGAGAGAGAGAGATATGTGTTTATGTGTTGTGTGTGTTTTGTGTCCTCGGTTAGCCATTGTGACGCCAGTGGTGTTGTGCGAGCTCATGTCCAGCACTGATAGAGTTTGTGATATGTGATGTGTTGTTATCTTATCTGTGTGATCAGCACAGCAGGAGAATGATAAGATGAGTTTTATTCTACTGGATAATGTGCCTGTTAATCTCTCTCTCTCTCTCTCTCTCTCTCTCTCTCTCTCTCTCTCTCTCTCTCTCTCTCTCTCTCTCTCTCTGTGTAGAAGTTATTGTATTGTGTAGTTTAGAACCCTTCTCAATAGAGGGCGCCAAACTGCTTGTGTACAATTCTTTCATCTACATTCAAGAGAGAAAAGTTACGAAATTACTTGAATTGCTAAAACACATTTTTTGAAACCAGCACTAATTTTCTCAAAACCTTAAACACGAATCCAAATTGTCAAACTAAATTCACAGAACCCCTGACTCTTACAGCAATATCACACGATTCCTTCAAAACCATTTCACCTGTACTCAAAATCAAACCAAGATTTCAATTCATAGACAGATGAGTCAAAATGTGTGTTTTACTGAGAAGTTTGTGTTTAGAGTTTTCCTAAAAAAGAGTTCATGATTTGACAAATGGGTTTAGGGCACTATGATTCTTAACGTTTATTTAAAAGGGACCATGTACATTTCCATTTTTCATTTCATGCATTGTACCGAATTTAGCCAATGGCTAATTTTCATCCCGAGCCGGGTCCCTTGGCAGGTATCATAAACTAAAGTACACATAATTAAGCAATATCGCTCGAGTAGGAGTGTGATATAGCTCTATATCATCACGGCTGTGATTAGGCCAGAGGCACGAGGCCGCAGGCCATCACAGCCGTGATGATATAGAGCTATATCACACGACTCCGAGAGCGATATTGCTTTTATACAACAGTTCGACGGCACACGTTTGAAAAACGAAAACTAGAAAACAACAACGGAGTTATTTTAAAAGCCTCTTTGTTTGAGAACTACTTCTTCCGCCACGGATTTGAGGGCGGCCAGAATGACAGGTAAAACTTTCGGCTGCTTTGAAGCTCATAACAACTCAATGGACGGAAAAGCCCTTTACTTTATATTACCGTTTCTTGGTCACAAAGTGTAGTTTTAAGATTAGTTCAGTCGAGAATGTATATGTATTATATTTAAATCTGCAGTCGATTAGTAAAGATAGCGCCTGTTTGAACGTTTGCTTAGTGAGATTCGGTACAAATGAGAACCAAAGCATGAGCGGACATCAGTGTTCACTCGCCCCGCTGACCACCGCCCTCTCTGGGCTACATCTCTGAAAGAGATACCCTGGCTCTCATGTTGGCCTTGTTTGTTTATGATCGTCAAAATGAGATCAAATCAGCAGTATTTGGTGTCATGATCAAACTATTACTTGTTTTTTAATTCATATTTAGTGTCTTTTGTGTTGTTATTGTTTTGGCGCGAGGTAAAAGTTAATAAAACTACTTGTGTAACGTTACTATTGCTTTCTCATATATTCTTAACGCGATACGAGCACTCGATTATTATTATTAAACTTTGTTCTTGTCAGTAATATATAAAACTGTTTTTTATAAGTGTCAGAGATATGTTTTTGCATGCTGCTTATAAATATAACAGTGGCGATATCTCATAACATGTTTTAATAGTCACGTCACGATAAAGTAAATGATCAATGTCCACATTTAAAAGCTGCGGGGCTTACCTGCAGTTCCACGGTGTTTTTGCGTTCTGATAAAAGATATAGCTCCAGAAAAAAACGAGTGTTTATATTCCTCTTTCCAAGTGTTAATCGTCCACACGATGTGACAAGACATTTCTCCCATTAACTTTAACGTAACATCCAAGAGCGCTGATCTTTGACGGAATAATAACTTCTGATTGGGGATTCACAGACTGATTTATGAGCTAGTAAACTAATGAGACACACACACGGAGAGTGATTCAAACAGCGCGTCTGTGTTTTTCCATTCAGAGATGAGCCTGCTTAGGACCTCCATTCACTAGGTGGCGGAATAATACGAAAGGTGAAGCGGTTACAGTGCCGTTATCAGTACAATATCGTATAGCTCTTAGCCAATCAGATTCGAGAACCAGAAAGAACTGTTGTATAAAAACAAATAACAACACTCACATAGAAAACATTAATACATTAATCCTGTCAGAGGCAAGAAAAAAGATACTATAAAAAAAATGTCAATGTAACCATTTCAATTTGAGTTACAGAGTTCAGTTTAAATGTAAAAATATCACTAGATGTACACAGCTTTTTCTGTCTTCTTGTAAAGGGTTACAATGAATAAGAGGAGAAAGAAGAAAATCCAAAGGCAGAAAGACGAAGAGGAAAAACACAGTCGACGAGTCTTAGAACAAAAAATGCACAAAAAAAGATTGGAGGAAGCCAAGTAAATGATCATGTATAGGCAATAATAGGCAACAGGTTCTCACAAAAAATAATTTTGCAATAACAACCTGCTTGACTGTACATCATTTGGTTTAATTATTAGTAAATATAATGTCATATATGTTGATAAAAGACATATTTATATTTATTTTATGACAGATGAGAAAAGACTGTACAATATCTGCATTCATTCATCCAGACAGCAATGAGATTACATTTGGACTTTTGCAGACATTGCAAGCTTCACAGATTTTTAGAGGTTATCTATATCTAGCAATGTTTTAAAATCTTGAAGTGTGGAATGAAAAATGAAAGTTATTGATGTGAAACATTTCTCATCTCATTCTCCACAGACAAGATCAAATGATCTTTGTTTTACAGCATAATATGATAGAGTGTTATAAAAAACATTAATACTTGAATGAAATATAACAGATAATCTGAAGATTGTTTATTGGAGCTAAATAAAAAGCAATCTTTGAGCAATAAAACATAGATGATGTGAAATGATTGCCAACTATTTAATGTGTTACTTGTATAATTCTTGAATCATGATAATAACTTTAATTCATAATTACTGACATAATATAGAGCTGATTCATACAGTATGTCATGATTATGTGGATAATGTCATATAAGTCTGGATCGTACTGTACGTACAGTAGCTAGACATGATTTCTCTTTCTTTTAATGGAAGAACATACAACAGCAGCGTGTGTCCTCAGTTCCATAATGTGTTTTAAATAAAACAACTCCACCCCACTGGGAATCTTTATTATGAGCAAAGGTCCACACAGCTGCTGGCACAAGGAGGTCCATCTTCCTCTATCTTATCTCCCATCAGTCATAAATATTTGACCGAGAGGCAGCGAGAGATAATGAGGGGCATCTTCTGTTCTGATCTTCACACATTCTGAGACTCAACATCTCAGCGTCAGTGACGGACGGACATCTCATGTCGTTCTGCTTATCTGATTGCATTCGTGCAAGTCGTGCGTGACCTGAGCTGTAAAAAATTATTTTAACATCACAATAACAAAATTCTGTTGTGTTTTTCACATTCTGGCAATTTACAAAATGATAGAATAAGTAATTATGTTTCAAAGAGAGAGCCAATACAAATACAAAGGAAATCTTGTTGTTGTGTTGCCGTTTTGTTTGTGTGTGTGTGTGTGTGTGTGTGTGTGTGTGTGTGTGTGTGTGTGTGTGTGTGTGTGTGTGTGTGTGTGTGTGTGTGTGTGTGTGTGTGTGTGTGTGTGCTATAAGTTCATTAATCTCAGTCTAGCTACTGTGTGCGCTGATTTCGGCAAGTAACGTTCCTGAGTCAACATATTTAACTCACACCTAACTCTAGATTCTGATTGGCTCTCATTAATGACATTATGGGAACTGTATGGATGTAGGAATGTGAGCTGCAGTAATATGAAGCGCTGAGTCACAGGTGTGCGTTCATCCACTTCTGGCTTTTACATTTTTGGATCTGACTGTTATATTTTTAAGAAAAGCTTTTAATGCACTGGTAGCAGGATTTTACAGGGGCATCTTGGCATTTAATCACCACTTAACTACTGTAAACTGTTATCATTTGCAAAGACACACCTTTGAACACTATTATGGGTCAGCGGTCAGTGACAGAAGGTGTGTAAAGTTTAAAGTGGGACGACAGGGAATGTAAGAAGTGAGTGAGAGAGAGAGATTGGTGTGTGTGTCTATCCAAACTACACTGAGGAGGAAGATGAGGAGCAGAAATGTACATTGTTTTACTGTAAGAGAGCTAAAAAGGCATTCGAATGAAGACTCAATTTCTACGAATGAATGAAAATCCATTCAAAAACATTTCAAGTATTGTTGCAGATAAAAGCCATTGCAAAATATGTCTGCACTAACACATACAAGGTTAAAGGCAGCGTTCTCTGAAAGCCAATGTTGATATTTGAAATCACCTAAACAAACACTTCTTTTGATGACCTGCCCCACACATACACAACCTGGGTAACGATGTCGTTTAGGAGACACGCACCTTACTGCTGATTGGCTACAAGTGTGTTTTGGTAGTCGGGCCGAATCTCTTTTCCAAAGCGTTTTTCAGATATCGTGTATGTCGCGCCTTAAAGTGCATGATTTCATGCTTCATTTTTTTTTTTGCTGTGTTATTTTTGAGTATTCAGTAGCCCTCCATCTCAGTTATAGACTCCTGTCAGAATTAACTGCAAAGTGTAGAAGACTTTGTGCAAAAGTGTGAACATGCAAAACTAACAAGTCTGTATTCCTCTCTGTATTTTGTGTATTGGAGTAATGTGTGTGTTGTAACACCCTTAGGCTGTTACCCAAGCAGTGTGTCATAAACTACTGTTTTATTGTCATAAAGCGAGGTGTGTTTATGACTGACTGTGTATATCTGTGACTGTTCTCAAACTCTTTTATAAGCAGCCTGTTAAAAATCTAATGCAAATGTTATTGAACTAAAGAGCAAACAGCTGCCTGCCACTGGTCTTTATAGAGACAAGACGTGTGTGTGTGTGTGTGTGTGTGTGTGTGTGTGTGTGTGTGTGTGTGTGTGTGTGTGTGTGTGTGTGCGTGCGTGCGTGCGTGCGTGCGTGCGTGTCTGTGTGTGTCACTGTGTTCTGTCAGTGGATTGGTTTAAGGCAGGCCTGGTGTAACTGGGGGGGCACACTATAGGCCTACCCTATTCTGACTGATTTCCTGCTCCTTTAAATTAATTTATTCATTTATTTGCATGTATTATTTCCTGTATTTGGGCCTATACACATTCAACTTTCACTATTAAATCTGTTCGCAATCCTGATAATCATGAATTAACTCTGTTACCTCTCTAACCTAATCTCAAGCTAATTATTTCATTCATGTAAAACAGCGCAGTGGAATTCAGCGACATAGATGAAGCTTCCTTGGTTGATGTTTCAGCCTGTAAGAAACATGTGTTCCTTGAATTGAAATCACACAAGCTAGTAATGTTGTTGTCGCTGTCATTATCATCATCATGGGAAAAGAAGACACAAAAGCAAACTTTGAATATAAATCTGACTTTATTAATAAAACTGAACATCAGGACTGCCGTCGTCTGGCTAACAATTTCAGTCTCCTGCCAAAACGAAGTGGCTGAAATCAAAGTTTAAACTACTCAAACATAATTAATAATATAATAATAATAATAATAAATCATATTGAATAAAAATAATATTAAGGCCAACTAAAAATAATAAAATGACAAAAACAGAACTACATTGCTTAAAAAACTATAAATAAATTAAATAAACATAAGCACAGCATCTAAAACTCTTTCAATGGTAAGTGAAATGTTTGTGGCACTGCTTTTTTATTATGGGAGGCATTAAAATGTACAGAAAAATATAATTTGGATTATTAATGCTACGCATGCAGTCTCACATGAAAAAAAGGAAAACTGTTGCTTTGTGAACAGTAACAAGCAATACTTTTAAGAAAAATGAAACATATGTGCATACATATAGCTTGTAGATTATTTTGTTGCAGTCACTGTATAAATTCAGTTATACATGCTAGTAACAATTTTTAATATTAAAGTATATGATGGAATTTAGCTCTGCAATTTCATTTGTGTCTGTTAAGAAAACAGGGGGGGCACAAATTCTTTCTGGGGGGTCACGCCCCCCTTTGCCCAATGCATCGTACAATGAGGTTGCAACCAAATCTCCTAAGCACATCAACCCAAATAATTATTTTATTGAATCTACAATACAAATACAAAGTTTTGTTGAAAACGTTGAAATAAAAATGATAGAAAAACAATATAAAAATAATAAACACAAATATAATGAATCAAAGTTCAAATCAGTTAATTTTAAGACAGCAACAGAGATGTGTTCACTGAAAAGTCATGGAGTAATAAAACATTTCTAAATCAAAACAGAAGATCTAAGGCTGTAACTTTGCATTTATGTGTATGAAATTGACCAAAACGTTTTAATACATTAAATGTCATTCATCCTTTTCCAATTCAGAATCCCAATTTAAAACCAGTAAAGATGTTAATTAAAACCCCCAGTATTTAGTGAGTGATGTAAATATCTGTAGTTCAAGACCCCAGCTAGTCATACAAAATTCACCCATTCTTATCTAAACATACAGATAAACAGACAACCACTTATACATCATCACTTGTTCAGATTGATCAGCTATGACAGAGTTATATTGATATCCACCAGATCATATAAACGCTTCTTGTGTGTGGTTTTCATTAAAACAATTTGCTGCTCTTTTCTTTTCTGTCTGAATGGTGTGCTCTGCCTTTGGTAAGTTAATTTGCCAAATCAACAAGAAATATCGGGAGTTGTAATGAAAAGCAGCGTGCTGGCAAAGGAACGACACGCGAGCATTTAGGCCACTTTAATGTGGTCATTGCACGCTTGACGTTTCCATAAAAACCCCCACAAGCCTTTCCGCTGTGTTTTTAGCTCTTACTACTATTTCCTCTCAAAGGTTAGATATCAGACTGTAATTCTGCACACACACACACACACACACACACACACACAGTACAGTGAGATAGTGGTGACGCCCGCTGTTTCTGCTCTACAGTACTCTGACCTGCTGTCCTGAGGAAACAAATCAAGATTGTTTCTGTTTATACAGCTCGCTGCAAGACTGCTATAATCACAATACAGTACACACACACACACACACACACACACACACACACACACACACACACACACACACCTATGCTCAGTTTACATGTTTTGCGCTTTAATAGATGTGGGAATGCATTCTGGCAGAGATTCAAAGCCTTTAATTCATGAGGAGGATGTTTCCTGCTCTGCTGCACTTATATTTCATGCCTGTTACATGACAAGATCCATCATAAATGTATTGTACTCTGATCTCATGAATTGATCATCATTACAGCAACCCCCCACAAAAAAAAACCATACCAGCTGTTCAAAGGATGTACATACACATAAACAGTCAATCGTTTGGACACAAGAAAATTTTTCTGAATTTTGGACACTACATTTATGTTTCTTATTATCTGAAATCTTTTGATCTTGATCTTAAGCTTCTGCTTAAATGAGTTTGCCAGACAATTCTGCATTACATTCTGCAATACCTCGACACTTAGGGACTCATGCTAAGATGCTGGGGTTGTTGACTTCAGTTCAGTCTTCAACATCATCTTCCCAGCCATCCTTCTGTCCAAACTAACCCAACTGTCCGTACCCACCTCCATCTTTCAGTGGATAACTAACATCCCAACTGACATGCGTCAGCCAGTGACGAAGGGAAAATTAACATTCAGCACCTGCACAATCAGCACTGGCGCTCCTCAGGGCTGTGTGCTCACCCCACTGCTCTTCTTCCTTTATACAAACCCCTGCACCTCTGCAGAACTCAAAAAAATTTTCTTCAACTGCTGCAGATGTGCAAGGACTGATGAATGCATCGTAACACTCTGTACACTTTTTAAAGGTGAAAAACATCCAGGTGGTGAAAATGTTTGCTCCAGTGTTATGCCCATCACGTTTACAATGATGTCACGCAGTAGAGGCGACGCAACTGTAATGATAAGTCTATAATCCCACACACTATGAAACGATACTAAACTGCAGTGGAAACGCCAACCGAGCCAAAGTAAATCGAGCCTAAGCCGAGTCTTTCAATTCAATTGAAAAATGACTATTTATAATAGAAAATCTTGTTCATTTTTTTGTAAGTGTAAGTGCATATCATATAAACAACACAAAAGTAAATATAAAGTTATCCATGAATAATAAGATGATGTATTGTGTGTGTGTTGCATGCCCTCACGGTACGCCTCCAGGAGCTCGACTGTTTTTGGAAAGAATTAAACTGTACAGCTGTATCTGTCTTTTTCAAATCTGATCAAACTAAAGATACGAAGGACGCAATACTACTCTATACACAAGAGAAACTGTGTGTATTGCTGTATGTCACCTTTAAATAAAGTTAAATCTTTAAAATTATAATCCTTTTATTTGATTTTTGACTTGTTTTATTTCTGACAGCTTGACTTTTCAGTCATGTACCAAACCTGTTAATCACTGCTTTAATTTCTGTGAATCATAAGTAGCACCCCTACTTTATCAATATTGAACACAATTGGATGTTCCTCATCATCCTTTAATGTATTCACGTCTGAGGAGTAATCGCTGTCTTAGGGTTTAAACTTGAATTGATAAAGTTGGTAGCCAGCAGCACTATAAAACACAAACTAACCCGGGTTGGATTTGACAATTGGCTTCATGCAACAGGTCGGCTCTCCGTCATGTGCTGCTCTCAACTCTCTCTAAATCTCTCATTGGAATTCTGGTAGCAGTCTGTAAGTGTTTCCCTTCAGACAGGATCTGACTGGGATAACATGGTTAGCAATACGGAACTTCCAAAACAAGGTTTCAATTACCTGCTAATAACGCTCAATCCACCAGCGCAGGAAATGCAAAACATGCTGCAGTTGATGGTCGGTTTTTCTTGCTTTGATTAATCACTCTGAAAAACGGCATTGCGAGCAAGCAAAACACCCTGCAAAAGCCCCGAATCTTCTTCCCATTTCAGTTTTGGGTCACACAGGCATTCTTCGATTCATTCTTAAAGCATTAAATCAAAACTACTCTGTACGCAACAATGCATTTTTACATGATAATGGACGTGACACATTTTCACACAGATACCATTCATACACTCCATATACCAGATACTTTACTCATGGTTCTGTTTGAAAGACAAAAACACAGAGAGAATCAAAACCTGTTCAATTAAACTGCAATACAAATAAAACCAAGCATAGACTAATAAATGATATTTAATCTTTAAAATATCTAAACACTGTAGGATGCTTTACTTAATATGACTTTAAACACTCGATTTTGTACAAAGAAATAGAGATGTCAATAGAGACATAAACAAATGGCTTTTGTGGCCAAAACTTAACTTCCAGTAGACATCTGCAAAGAATCAATAAAAAAACAAGTTGCTCTAGAGGAGCATATTTCTGATAACAAGCTAAATAAACAAGTAGATTATTTTAGTTCAAATCATAGCTGAAGTGTATTAACCATTACACAAAGAGCTAACACTACTGAGTAAAATGAATGAATATAATACTTACAGATCCTTACATTCTTGCCCGGCTGCCAAATTCTCTTTTATCAGCATGTTTTGTCTTTCCTTGTCTTTTGGAAACCGATTTTATTTTCTCACAAGGTATTTGTTCAAGAGTTCAGTTTAGTCACTAGCCAGACCGATAAACATGCACAGACCGGAAGTTAACTTCAGGCCAGGCGCATCACCGCAGCAGCGTATGTGCGTCCCATGAAACCGTCTAAAATTAGAATTCTGCATGAAAATATAAAAAATAAATTTTAATTTCTTAGCTTTGTTAGCTAATAACCAGTATAATATATATATGTTTATACAACAGTTCTTTCTGGTTTTCGAATCTGATTGGCTTAAGAGCTTTGCGATTTTGTACTGATAACGGCACAGTAACCGCTTCACCTTTCGTATCATTTCGCCACCTAGTGAATGGAGGTCCTAAACAGGCTCATCTCTGAATGGAAAAACACAGACGCCCTGTTTTTAAACACTCTCCGTGTGTCTTATTAGTTCACAAGCTCATAAATCAGTCTGTGAATCCCCAATCGGAAGTTATTATTCCGTCAAAGATCATCGCTCTTGGATGTTACGTTAAAGTTAATGGGAGTAATGTCTTGTCACATCATGTGAACGATTAAAACTTGGAAAGAGGAATGTAAACACTCGTTTTTTTTCAGGACCTATTATCTCTTATCAGAACGCGAAAACACCGTGAAACTGCAGGTAAGCACCGCAGCTTTTAAATGTGGACATTGATCATTTATTTTATCTAGACATGACTATTAAAACATGTTATGAGAAGTCGCCACTGGTATATTTATAAACAGCATGCAAAAACATCTCTCTGACACTTATAAAAAACAGTTTCATATAGTACTGACAAGAACGAAGTCTAATAATAACCGAGTGCTCGTATCGCGTTAAGATGAAATGGTAAACCAATAGTAACATTATAGAAGTATAGTTTTATTCACTTTTACCTCGCGCCAAAACAATAACAACACAAAAGACACTAAATATGAATAAGAAAACAACTAATAGTTTCATCATGACACCAAATACTGCTGATTTGATCTAATTTTTGATCATCACACTGTAAAAAATACTTTGCTGCCTTAAAATTTTTTGTTGAATCAACTCGGATTTACAAGTCATTTCAACTTACTATTATTTATCTTGACTAGAGATGAGTTGTTATAACTACAAGTGAGTTGTTATAACTTATTAAAGTAAGTTGACTTTTTTCAACTATATTTTATAAGTTGTGACAACTCATCTGTGTTGACATGACTTGTAAATCTGAGTTGATTCAACAAAAATTTTTAAGGCAGCAAAGTATTTTTTACAGTGCAGGCCAACATGAGAGCCAGGGAATCCCTGTCAGAGATGTAGCCCAGAGAGGGCGGTGGTCAGCGGGGCGAGTGAACACTGACGTCCGCTCATGCTTTGGTTCTCATACGTACCGAATCTCACTAAGCAAAGGTTCAAACAGGCGCTATCTTTACTAATCGACTGCAGATTTAAATATAATACATATATATTCTCGACTGAACTAATCTTAAAACTACACTTTGTGACCAAGAAATTGTAATATTTAAAAACGGCGAATCCGTCCATTGAGTTGTTATGAGATTCAAAGCAGCCGAAAGTGTTACCTGTCATTCTGGCCGCCCTCAAATCTGTGGCGGAAGAAGTAGTTCTCAAACAAAGAGGCTTTTAAAATTACTCCGTTGTTGTTTTCTAGTTTTCGTTTTTCAAACGTGCGCCGTCGAACTGTTGTATAAAAGCAATATCGCTCTCGGAGTCGTGTGATTTAGCTCTATATCATCACGGCTGTGATTGCCTCCGGCACTCGGTCTACGGCCTCGTGCCTCTGGCCTAATCACAGCCGTGATGATATGTAAGGGATAATGTAGAGGAAGCCGGTAGTTATTGGGAAATAAGCCCCGACAGTGTGATCAGTCTTGTATCACACTGAAGGGTGTTAGGACGTCGGTTTGATTGGTTGCTTTGTTTCTGTGTTTTCATTGTCTGTGTTTATGTTTTACAGCTTTGCTCATGCACGTCTGTCACTTGGGTTCTTCATCTTCGTGATTTCTTACACCTGCGTCATGCACCTGCTAATTATTTACCCCTCATTTGGTTTGCTATATTAGTGCCCTTAGCCTTTTGTTTCCTGCGAGTTCGTCATTGTATGTGCCTTGCCATATCTCCTGTCTTGTCTAGTCGGTCTAGTTCCTAGTATTGTGATACTCTAGCTATATGTTTATTTTGTTATTTTTTCAAAGTCTAGTTATTATTCATAGTTCAAGTCTGGTTTATTTCTTTAGTTATTTTCCGCATTTTACCTGTGCTCTCTGCTGTCACCATCTGCCAGGTAACCCATTGCTCTGCTATCTCTGAGTGGTTGTCGTCTCACTCTCCGCTGCAGCTTCGACTGCTTGGCTGCCAGAGGCGCTGTCCAGCGTACCATCGTAGCCGCGATGTAGCCGCGCCCGGCTCGTCCGG
This sequence comes from Misgurnus anguillicaudatus, assembly GCF_027580225.2. NCBI lineage: Eukaryota > Metazoa > Chordata > Actinopteri > Cypriniformes > Cobitidae > Misgurnus > Misgurnus anguillicaudatus. The sequence goes on along the minus strand of NC_073346.2, from coordinate 41,931,782 downwards.
GTAATTTCTCTGCGGCAGTTCTATCATTCACCCAGTCTCCTAGCAGTGGATATCTCAGTTGGCCTTCGCTCATTGGAACTCTCTCCCTGTCTACGCACAGCGGCAAATCTCACCCTGTCAAGCACAGCGGATCTTTCTTTCTCTGATTCCTCTCCCATATTATTCACCCAAGCTCAGTCTTGTGGACACTGACTCTATTGAATAAATAAATTTTTCTGCAATTGGATCCTGTCTCAGTCTCCCTCTCTATCCCTGACAGAAGGGGCTTATTTCCCAATAACTACCGGCTGCCTCTACATTATCCCGCTTATTACACGGCTTGCCACATAAGAAAAAAATGAATATGAATTTGAAACATTTTATTGCCATATTTGTTTTAAATTAACATTTTTATCCTTCCACGAAACTTTGCACAGATGAATAAAATGATCGTAATACCTTATTACAGTTTTTTTTTATTGCTAAACGACAGTGGGCACAACTGGAGCTAGATTTGCAAAAATCTAACTACAGTCTGCAATACCAAAAGTCACGTGAGCTAAACTGTTCATATCACCTGCAAAACTCACTTCAAGAAACACAACTCTAAAACATGACTCAAAACAGCTCAGTGCAGCCAAACACTAAACACAACCCTCAATAAGATAACACACACTGTCACTCACAACACACTGAGAGAAAAAACACTAACATCAAACACCAATACACAAAATACTAACTTTTTATCTTTACAGATTGAACAATTTCAGTGACTTCATACAAAGTAATGTTTTATTCAAATAATTATTTATTTATTGATTGATTTATCACATGATTTATTGACATTTTTAGAACATCATAATTCTTTAAGGTAAATGAAAATTTGCAGTTTGCTTCAATAGTCTGGAGTAATTTATGGAATTACAGTAATGAGAAAAAAGGTAGAAACTAAAAGTACATACTGTAATTCATATATGAAACATTTTTTTATAATTGAGTAGCTAATCGTGCCTCTCTCTAGCATCAGGCCACTACATGCCACCCTTCTCCCTCCACAAACCCGTCTTCCTTGTTTCATTTCCAAAATTAGTTTTTCTGAGCTCTACATATATATATGTAGAGCCGCTGCTTCATACTTGTCTGTCTCCATTTTTTTCTCTTTTAAGTTAGCCAGTCTTTGAGAAGTTTTACAGTTTTTTTTTTATTGCTAAACGACAGTGGGCACAACTGGAGCTAGATGTGCAAAAATCTAACTACAGTCTGCAATACCAAAAGTCACGTGAGCTAAACTGTACATATCACCTGCAAAACTCACTTCAAGCAACACAACTCTTAACACATGACTCAAAACAGCTCAGTGCAGCCAAACACTAAACACAACCCTCACTGAGATAACACACACTGTCATTCACAACACACTGAGAGGAAAAACACTAACATCAAACACCAATACACAAAATACTAACTTTTTTCTTTACAGATTGAACAATTTCAGTGACTTCATACAAAGTAATGTTTTCTTTAAATAATTATTTATTTATTGATTGATTTTTTTAGAACATCAACAATTATTTTAGGTAAATGAAAATTAGCAGTTTGCTTCAATAGTTTGTAGTAATTTATGGAATTACAGTAATGAGAAAAAAAGGTAGAAACTCAAAGTACATACTGTAATTCAAACAAATAAATGAGGGGCTAATCCTGCTTCTCTCTAGCATCAGGCCACTACATGCCACCCTTCTCCCTCCACGAACCCGTCTTCCTTGTTCCATTTCCAAAATTAGTCTTTCTGAGCTCTACCTATCATATTTATATAAAAAGTAATATTTTATATATATATATATATGAAATATATATATGACATTGGAATTTATATTTATATAAAATTGCAATCAGCAGTGTTTGAAAGGCACAAGTCTGAAATCAATTGTGTTTTAAATGTGTGGTTCACAGTTTTGACAGCAGTGTTTTAGCATTTGAACAAAGTGCTGTAAATTCACAGTGTTGTGCAGGTTGTGTTTAAAGTCATGGGGTAAGTGTGTAAAGTTTTGAAAACTGTTTTCAAGCATTGAAAAATGAACTAGAGTTTGGTCCACATGAACTGCTGCTGTGCAGACTGTAGTTAGAGTTTTGCACTTGTGACTCCAGTTGTGCCCACTGGCGTTTAGCAATCGAAAAAAACTGTAAAACTTCTCAAAGACTGGCTAACTTAAAAGAGAAAAAAATGGAGACAGACAAGTATGAAGCAGCGGCTCTACATATATATATGTAGAGCTCAGAAAAACTAATTTTGGAAATGAAACAAGGAAGACGGGTTTGTGGAGGGAGAAGGGTGGCATGTAGTGGCCTGATGCTAGAGAGAGGCAGGATTAGCTACTCAATTATAAAAAAAATGTTTCATATATGAATTACAGTATGTACTTTTAGTTTCTACCTTTTTTCTCATTACTGTAATTCCATAAATTACTACAAACTATTGAAGCAAACTGCTAATTTTCATTTACCTAAAATAATTGTTGATGTTCTAAAAAAATCATGTGATAAATCAATCAATCAATAAATAATTATTTAAAGAAAACATTACTTTGTATGAAGTCACTGAAATTGTTCAATCTGTAAAGATAAAAAGTTAGTATTTTGTGCATTGGTGTTTGATGTTAGTGTTTTTGTTGTGAGTGACAGTGTGTGTTATCTCAGTGAGGGTTGTGTTTAGTGTTTGGCTGCACTGAGCTGTTTTGAGTCATGTGTTAAGAGTTGTGTTGCTTGAAGTGAGTTTTGCAGGTGATATGTACAGTTTAGCTCAAGTGACTTTTGGTATTGCAGACTGTAGTTAGAGTTTTGCACATCTAGCTCCAATTGTGCCCACTGTCGTTTAGCAATCGAAAAAAACTGTAATGCCCATTCTGTTTTTTTTTTTGGTGTTGGCTTCGTAGCTGTCATGCTCTATTTTGTCAAGTTCAGTCTCAGTAAGCTCTCTGTGTCTTGTCGTTGTTCGTTCTTCTATCCACTGTTTAAATGTTTTGTTTTTTCCGTACATGTTAAAATTAATGTCGAAATTTTCCATTCTTAATTGTGGTTGTCGAATGTTTGTCACAAGATGGCGCCAAACAGTAATCTTTGTTGGCGCGGAGGGATTTAAAACATACAAGTAGTCCGGCTTTGCGTTATTACTTTGGAGCGGTTATTATTTGAAAAGAATGAACCTGCAAATGTCTCAACTGACCAATCAGAATCAAGCATTCCAGAGAGCCATGTAATAAAGAGCTATATCACACTCCTACTCGAGCGATATTGCTTAAATATATATATATATATATATATATATATATATATATATATATATATATATATATATATATATATATATATATATATATATATACAATTTAATATTTTATTTAATAACATCAGTTATTCCAATGAGAAATGCAATTTTATTTCTGTATATGAGGGGCATTTTTTAAATATTTTGAAGCGTTCAAATCATCTCCTTCTCACACTTATGCTGTGATATGTGTACAGATTTGCTTTACTGCAGCCACAGGCACAAATGCTGTAAGACCTTCAGTCCTATGTTCTCTGAATGTGTCTGCTTCCTGTAAAGTGTTTTTATTTGCTTATTGTCATGAAACAGTCGACTCCTTCCGATTAAAAAGTCAATCTTTTAGAAATATCCTGATGATCTGCAGTGTGTTTCTGCTCACATGAGCTCATACAGTAATAAGAGACATGACACATCAGGTCAGCCTAGCCCTCACCGACAGATATTACGCACACACACACACACATACACACACACACACACACATTCTGGTTTTCATGTTTTGTGGGGACATTCCATAGGCCTAATACATTTAATACTGTACAAACTGTACCTAACCCCAACCATCACAGAAAACTTTCTGCTACTTCACATTTTCAAGATACATCATTCTGTTTGATTTATAAGCTTGTTTCCTCATGGGGACATCAAAATGTCCCCACAAGGTCACAAAAACACTGGTATTCCTATCTTTGTGGGGACAATAATTACCAGGTACACACACACACACACACACACACACACACACAGACACATTCTCATCCACTTTAAATAAAGAACATCTGCTAAATGAATAAATGTAAAAATGTCGACTACTAATCAATACATTTACATTTATGCATTTGGCAGACGCTTTTATCCAAAGCAGCTTAAAGTGTATTAAGGTAAAAAAAAATTATAGTATGTGTGTTTCTTAAACCCATGACCTTTAGCGCTACTAACACAATGCTCTACCACTGAGCTATACAGAAACATGTATACAATAACAGTTCAGGCAGTGTATTTTATATTAATATTCATGATCAATCAATGTCAGATGTTTAAGAGAGTTTAGGATCAGGTGTAAGGAGGGAGGACAGCTTTCCCCACTGAAAGCACGTTTTATATTTTTCCTTTTGCAAAGTAAAAGCAACATAACATAATTCAGCCATATAACTAAGATAACTCATTTAAATACAGCCAGCTATATATCCTTTTGATAGCAGCAATTCATTTCTGACGACGTGATATTGTAAAACATTAATTCATTTCTTTGTGATTTGCTGTTGACACAGCCATAGAAACATGTTGCAATTCGGTCCAACAAACGGCACCCGCACCACTGTGTGACGTCACATGAAATCTATGAATTCACAAGTGTTATAGGCTAAACTTTGTGAAACAAAGAGGCAATCGGTTAAATGTATTCATTTTGACTGAGTATCTTGTTTCTGATGTAGGTCACACAATCTTTTCTGATGATGTCATCAAATGCTGAGGGGATCAGAACCTGCTGTGTTATCTTATTACTCCAGTGAAAACTTCAAACCTCAGCAGATCTGATCTCAGACCTCCTTCTCATTAAACTTTGTACTTATAGAATTTGAACACAAACTTATTTGGATTCATTGTTGTCATATTTGCATGGTGCGAATTGTGATTTCAATGTCTGATGATGACATTGTAACGATCATTTCTGTATAATGTTTTTGACATGAATTTATGTTTAGAGTTTGGAGAGGAAAGATTTCTGTGACACTGATATGTGTGGCTGGTTAACAGCTGCAAAACTAGTGAGCTTGTTTGTTTGTTGTTTAGTTTGCATTGCTCCAGACACAATAACCTTCAGTTTGGACCATTCAGTTCTGATGTGCTGCACGGAGACAATGAGATAATGATGATGGAGCAGACGCTACGCTCCGCAGCAGCAATCTGTTAAACGTTGACCTATAGGTGGGTCGAGCAGAACTACTACGTCTACTGTGCCAAAATCTGTAAAAGTCCAGCGGCCTTCTTTACGATTTCATTTATAATCATCAAGTGTGCCATTAAAGAGAGGGCAAGCAATCAATTTCACCGTTTAGAGCTGTAATGCGTCCGTGGCGACATTTATAAATCTAGAAGTCAGAGTAATTGTGGATGTGGGGCTTTTACAGCCAGCTGTAACCGAGCAGAGCTGCGCGATCCGCACGGAAAAGCGTGGCACATCCCGTCCGAGCGAGGTCACTCTCAAAGAATCTCTCCCACCGTGGCGTTTCTATCCGGCACATGTGAAATCAATCCCGAGCAGTCTTTATAAGCTTGCGCCGTCAGATGGAGAACATATTGGCAGAAAATGTAAGTTCTTTGCAAAGTCCTGCTGAAGGAGAGCCGCAGCACCGCATCTATATCACATTCCGGCTTTAGCCTTCTTTTAATTGCCTGGCCACATGTCAAAGTAAGATCTGAATGACCTCCTGAAAAGTCTTAAAGAAGACGGATCCATCTGCAGTCAGGCCTCGAGAAGGTGTTTAATAAAACTCTGGTACATCCTAAAGCCCCATAAATCACCTCGTACTGTCGTTTACGTACTTGCTGTAGGAAGCGCGCGTGTGTTCTGTATGGACGCTGTGTGCGTGTAACAGTGAATGTGAAGCATGTATTGAGAATCTGCTGTGAATCTAGCCTCTGAAGGCTAGTTGCTAAAAGGGATGAAGCTACGGCCAACATCTCGTGAAATTACTTTCTTTTTCTTTCTTTCTTTATTTATTTATGTCCCCTTAGGGCAATTGGTTGTACAGCAAGACCAGCATATAAAAGAAGAACAATTAACAATACATTAAAAATGTACATTTAAAATAAGAATAAGGATAAAAATACACAGAACAACACAAGACCAGTCGACTACCTGCCTCCGTATTCTCCCCATCTGCCCGAATTTAGCAAGGAGATAGAAGTAGGAATAGATAAGTGTTTATACGTATTACTCCTAGCAGGAGGAAATCTTAACCGAGATCCAGAAGGTAAAAGCTGAAACTCAGAAAAAAGAGGATGAGAAGTAACCATTTGGATAGATTGGGCTTTTCTGACTACCTGTCGATTATATAATTCGGTAGGATGACTCTGCTGAACTCCTAAAATCTTACTGCTAGTATTAACTATTTAAATCTCGCCGGATGAGCGCTGTTTTTATCCTAATCCTACTCCTATATTTCAAACCCAACATCTCGCAAGATTTGGCCATAGCTGTATCCTCTCTAGCCAGAATCGTCCTGGAGGGCCGGTGTCCTGTAGAGTTTAGCTCCAACCCTAATCAAACACACCTGAAGCAGGTACTTAAGGTCTTACTAAGCATACTAGAAACTCTCAAGGCAGGTGTACTGAGGCAAGTTGGAGCTAAACTTTGCAGGACACCGTCCCTCCAGGACCCAGTTTCTGGCACCTCTGGTATACACGGCTCTATGAATGTGTGAATCAGCACCAGCTCAGACTTTATATATATAAATATGATGTACATGTATGCCACATTAGGCCCGTCCATACACGTAGCTGAATGCATACGTGAGTTGTGCTGATGTTAACAGGTTATAGCATTTACACTGCATGTGTAATAGAAGTAGAGCTGCAGCAGTATTCATACATAATATCTCGAACTTATAGTCCCCTCGCAATATGCAGCACTGATGTTAAAGGGGTCCTATTATCTAATTTATAATGTGTTAAAACACCAGTATGTGTCCACAGCTCATTCCTTTTGAAATAATTTGCAAAACCAGTGTGTTGAAACAGGTGGATTGTGAGATTCTGCTGTTGATGTTGTTATTGGTGAATAAAGCCCCGCCCAGCAGTGGTTACAATCTGCTCGTATTCACAGAGAGACAGCCGTGAGTGAGTCGGCCATTGCTGTATCTTCGTTGTAGCAGCTGAAGTTTTACAGTGGTCTCCGTCAAAGAGGCATTATGTCCGTTTCACATCACCTGATGTTTTTTAAATTAAAAACACCAGATAGACATATAAACAACAATAAAAACTTGATTTCACCACAAATAGTTCACAGTAATAAGATGTCCCCTCCTCTGCATCAGATATATGACTGCGCAGACACATCAAAAGTGCTATTATGTTCTCTGCAGTCTGCAGAACTAAAGTGAGGTGAAACGCTTCAAACATCAGAGATGCCTTTATTCATTCACTCATGATGTTGGTTTGATGCAAGCCTGCCGGATTCATTCATATCAGCATTTACATGCTGAACCTCACAATCCGCATAACATCAAAAATCATTTTAGGAACAGGACAGAAGTAAAGTTTAGGATGAAATACTTCTTAGATGATTAAGTTGATAATGTTGATTCCTAACATGAGCTATATGATCAAAGATGCTTGTTTTAGGGCTGTTAGTGATTGTTGAAAGATGTTCAAATCTAGCGATAGCTTTAGGAAATGTTGTCGGATCAGATGTCTCTTGAGTTGAAGGTTTTCGTAGATGTTCCTGTCAACAGTACTGTCGGTGTACCTTAAATGTCACATTTGGGGTGTTTTTGAGCACAGGGGCAGGATGAGAGCAAAGGGGGGCTGCGTAACCACAGCAGATACGCTGAACGTACCACCATCACGACTGACATCCTGTCTTACCGTACGGCTCCATCTCACTCAACCTCGAGGAAAAGCTGCTGCTCTGCACCTCCACATTCTTCTCTGCAGGTAAATATCAGCTTCTATTGTTTAGTCTTGTTTCCGACTGCTACGTCGGTCAAGTAAACCGATCAAATCTGTCTCTCATCCGGGCTTTTTGAACAAGCTGTCGTTCTAAGAGGACATGAGAGTTCTTTAGCACTTCCTCATGCTTAAAATCCCAAGACAGATTTAGATATCAATAAAGGACAACAACTCAGTGGTAGGATCAACAGTCCCATTTCTGTGTGTGTGTGTGTTTTTTTGTGTGTGTGAACAGCTGCTCGGCTGACCGTTGTGTCTGTTTGTGGGGCTGCGTGCATAACTTGTGTGTAATTGTTTGGGGCGGCCATTACAGTATATGTGTGTGTGTCTGTGTATGTGTGTAAGAGAGGTTATTATAAGTGTGTCCAGACACACAGATATCTGCCCTCATGACAGACCAATTAGTGGGAATTACTGATCAGAGGACAGCTGACACAACTCGATATGCATAATACATCTAAAATTAAACTCAACTACAATATCTGAAGTAAAAAAAGTTTTCACACTGTAGCCTCCTTTTAGTTTTGCTTTTTCCTTTAAAGTAATTACTTCTGCTTTCATTATTTTATTATTATTTTAATGAATAAATAAATCCAACACATTTTATTTAAAGCAGAAAGGATGATGTTTCCCATTTGTAAACGTGTGGTTTGTGCAATTCTTGAAGTTTTGTGGTGATTATAAATTTGATTTCCCTTTATTCATTTATTTGTGAGATTACAACATGCAGTCTAATGACAACATAATCCCATTAAACCTTTTAAATATCAGAAATAAAACTGTGGGTCTCATTTTTTTTATATTTAAAATTTAAATAAAAGCTTAAAATTGATTTAACACTGAATCTTTTTACAAAATGAGACTTTTTGATTTTTAGTAACCGTGCATTTCCTGAAGGTTCAAAGAATTGATGTTTTTGTTTCATTTGTCTTAATTTACTCTCTTTCTAGATCAAGTTTAACAAGCTTTGGTGAATTCTCAGGATTTAAACATCTTCAGATGTCTGAGAACTCTTCATAATAACTATAAACACTTTACCTGACATCACCTGTAATGAAAACAAATGCATGTTTGCGTTTCTTGGACATCCCTTCAGTTCTGTCATGTGGTTTTAGTGTTTTGGTAAAAGGTTATAAGGTTATTGGGTTATAGTTTAGAGTTATAGGATTACATTTATTGTTGTTATTTTATTTTATTTTTTTCATTTTGGCAGATGCAAAGTGAGGGTTAGGTGTTCCCTGGGTTTGAACCCATGACTTTTGCACGGCTAACGCAATGCACCACTGAGCTACACAAGAGCACATTTTGTTTATGTGTATGTGTGGTTTATTATAATGTATGGTTAGAGCAGAGGTGTCCAAACTCAGCCCTGGAGGGCCTCTATAGCTCAAACTTGCCTCATCACTAGGAAGTTTCTAGTATACCTAAAGAGAGATCTTGGTTAGCTGGATCAGGTGTGTTAAATAAGTGTTGGAGCAGGACAGAGACCTTTCAGGAGCAGGATTAGACACAGAGAGGGTTATAGGCCATTTCTTAATCAGAAGGCTGCAGCCTCCGCTGGTCGCATTTTATGTCATATTTCAGAACAATAACAATTATAAAGTTGACTATTATTCTTAGTTAATCGTAAATTGTTGTGCTTATTATGACTTGCGTAATGCTCAGTTAACTTAAATAAACCAGTCTTGATGACGTATGCATCCTGCATATGTGTCCTCCGGAGGCTGCAGCCTTCAGATTGAGAAACGGCCAGAGTCTTTATTACCGATAGACGGCGCACTTCACTCATTCAAAATACACAGCGCTGAAACAACAAATGAATGAATAATGCTCAGATAAACAACGTCAAGTTAGTGCGATTCATAAATAATCAGAGGCATTCATTAATAATAATGTTAACTGATATTTACTTTATTCTTCATAACGTCTTCCCTGTCTTTAACAAACTCCTGTACCCGAATTAACAGTATATAAGGTTAATATTAGTGTTAATCTCTACAGTAAAGAACGTCATTATAATTTTAACTATAATATATGTATGTGTATATATATATATATCAGAAAAATAATCAGTAGATAGATAGGTTTAAATAAACTGTAGTGGATTCCCCCCAATCTTTTATTTATAAACGTGTAGAAAATCATTATAATTAGGCTATACGAAGCGATGCTTTATTTGACATATTTTGAGTAGCTTTTAAACTTTAAATGTTTTGAAGCGAATTTTGCTTTCAAAGGTTTTTTAAATGCAGTTTTAAGGGAGTTGAACTGATATGACACACGTCAGTAGATTTGTGTGAAACACATGACGATATGTGCTAAATAATAATGGCTCGTCAAAAGCATTTCGATTCCAAATGCATTTTGTTCTGATGAATTGAGTGTGTTTCCAGTAGAGAGCTGAGTGAGTGCAGTAATGTAAGTGTAAGTGTGCCGTCAAACACAAATAAACACAGATTGAGAGGGTGATGTGGAGGGGCGGGTCGAGCCGTGTGAAGCTCCGCCGACCGAACAAGAACAAGAACTTTTCCATGTGAAGGTCCAATGTTGATCCGCAGACTCTGAAGTACAAACCTGACCCAGCTTGATAAACTTTACCGTGTTTAAACTGTGACATATGAATTTCTGCTGAAGTTTGACGTTCTTTGTGGATTTACGGTGAAACTGCGACCTTTGGCATCGTGTTTCTGGGGTGAGAGATTCACTTGATTTAATGTCATTAAACTCTTGCAGGACATTCGACTCAATGATGATACAAATCAAAGGCTAAACAGAGGCAACATTTTAAATGTTAAAGTGCTAACAATTATGTAGACGGTTATGCTAAACCATTAATCTAAGAGCAAAAATAAAATAATAATCGGATTACATGCAGTATGCTTTATTCTTGCGCTTTGCGAAGTGCCATTAAGTTTTTCTTGCAATTCATCAGGAGCAGTGTGCAATTTTTTTTAAACAATTGACAAACTCAAAATGATCTTGATACATCTAAATTAAAGTGTTCGTAATATTGATAAAAATGTCTGTGAAACTGTCAAACTTTTTTTGCTACTCTTAAAAGAGTCAGTCTTTTATTAAAGGCTGGACATCTCCGTGTCCTTCAGAGACTAAAGCGAAGTTTAATATTTGGCCTGTTTTAGAGACAATCATGAAGCCTCCTGTGAAAGGCAAATTATTTTAAACGATTTGCTTTAGATTCATTCATTCAGCCACGTTCTGCTTAAAAACGTCGTTTTTCGTTTTTGTGTATAGATATTATTTCACTTAACAACTAAGCATTTTTTACGTGTCGACTAAATAAAAAGCACAGGTTAAAAAGAGAAAAATAGCTTATGTCTATCTCTTATATAGCCTATTTTCTAAAACGGCGGATAATAGAGCCAGTTTTCTTTTCATTATTAAAATAAAGCGTATTATTATTATTACTACAAGTAAAAATCGTTTGTTTGAGTTCCGAGTGTTTCAAACTGCTGTGTTTTCACAGGGTTCTGCTGGTGTTTGGTTCAGATATGGGCAGTAAAGCGCTACCGGCCCCGGTCCCACTTCACCCGTCCCTGCAGCTGAACTACTCGTTCCTGCAGGCGGTCAACGCTTTCCCCGCGGCCGTGGATCATCTGCAGGGGCTGTACGGGATTGGTTCGATTCAAACCATGCACATGAACCCCTGGACTGTGGGTTACCCTCAAGTTCAAGGCCTCGTGGACCCCCGCTTTCCGTTTCCCGCGGCTCTTCCTTTCGCCGCGCACCTTTTTCACCACAAACACGGATCCGTGGCGCGCGTCATTCCCGCGCTTCACAAGGACAGACCCAGATTTGACTTCGCCAACCTCGCAGTCGCGGCGACGCAGGAAGATCCGCCGAAACCCGGTGAGATCTCCAAACTGAGCGCCGAGCTGAGCAAACTCTCTCCGGACAGAAAGCCCACGCGCGGGAGACTCCCGTCCAAAACCAAAAAGGAATTTATTTGCAAGTTTTGTGGGAGACATTTCACAAAGTCCTACAATCTGTTGATCCACGAGCGCACGCACACGGACGAGCGGCCGTACACCTGCGACATCTGTCAGAAGGCCTTCAGGAGACAAGACCACCTGAGAGACCACAGGTGACCTACATCACTTTAATACCACACCGCGTCATGTCAGTCATTAGATGTGCTGCCGCGTCATGTTTAAGTTTGCGCGCTTTTCTGATACGTTTTGATGAGACTTTTAATTAGACGGATTATTATTATTATGATGGTGATGATGATGATGATGATGATGATGATGATGATGATGAGACATAACTGCATCTAACATCATTCATTATCGTGTGTTTTTCAGATACATTCACTCCAAGGAGAAACCGTTCAAATGTCAAGAATGCGGCAAGGGATTTTGTCAGTCGCGAACGCTGGCTGTTCATAAAACGTTGCATATGCAGGTTTGTATTTTTCTTCGTTAAACACACGCAAACATTTCTCATCTTTTAATCGTGATGTTCGTGTCGTTTCGTGGCTGCTGGAGTTTATGCACGTGACCTGTGGTTAATTGAGCTACTGTGTTTAGATCCGGAACGCTTTCATTTGCGCTCTTACTGGGCCTCAGAATCGTTAGCGTACAGTTAATATATATATTTGATGTAAAACTGAAGGTAATAATCATTTGCTTGCTTTAAATCTAAACAGGAATCTCCTCACAAATGTCCCACATGCGGAAGAACCTTTAATCAAAGAAGTAACCTGAAAACTCACCTTCTCACCCATACAGACCTCAAGCCTTTCTCCTGCGGCCGCTGCGGCAAGGTGTTTCGACGCAACTGTGACCTGCGACGCCACAGTTTGACACACACACCGCAACAGGACTTCTAATAAACAAACACACAGCAAACCCTCTTATACATGACTACGTTTCATGGGCAAGAAATAAGGAGGCATCAACAAAAGGGACAAGATTGCACACAAACAGACTCTATGAACTCTATGAATGTATATAATGTCTTTATTGTCATTTTTTTGTTTGTTTGTTGGTTGCATTTTAACTCAAAGTCGTTTCAAACATCTGTGTTCACCTCTTGGAAAATGAAGTGTATAAATAAACCAGATTGGGCTGATCTCCTCACAGCATCGAAATGAGAAGATTATTAATAAAATATATGTTGCACCCGAAACCGATACAATATGAGTGAGGTGAAGTGGTCAACATCTGTAATAAAACTGTGTGAGTACACGTGACTGGAGTTTTGTTGCCAACATTTTCCTTTGTTTTTTTATTCAATATTTTTTCTTCTATTTTGAATCCTCGCATTAAGCTGCTGCAAACGTAAATATATTACTCCCATTAATATTACAGTTATATGATTGATATTTTTTAAGTTTATTTTATCGCTATATAATAATACTATTAGGAGTGTGGTTAGGGCGTATTTAGGCGGCGCTCAATGTAAATTATAGCCAACATTTAGACAAGGTAAAATACTATGATTAATTAATAAGGAAAAACACGCGGTAGGCTATATGGAGGTCTTTTTTTAAACACGTTTAGTAAAACATAAAACATTTCTTGACGCCATTTTTAATTGAAATAAAACGAAGAACGTATAGTTGTTTTTAAATTACTGACTGAAATTCGGTTTAGTAAGTTTACATATAAATGTACGCGTATAACCTAAGTAATAAAATATGTAATCATGTAAAAATGTATTTTTTAAATGTGAATTTATTTAAACAGACAATGTGATCTATTTACCTGCTCAGGAATTCTTAAAAACGGCAATATTGTCTATAGCTTTGCTGAAATATTATTAAAGCAACAACAATAATAATAGTAATAAATTTAAATAATTACGAATTTACGATCATAATAAAATTAAAATAGCTCTGAGGTTTTTCCTAAATTGATCTAAGCTGTGACCATTAAAATGCACACACGCACAGACATGCACACTGAAATATAAACATAACTACATTATTTTGTCTATTTTTAATCAAACAAAATCCTCCAAGTTTAGTTTTTTATTTAATGCTTTTTAATTCTGTTTTATAAATGAAACAACTCAATTACATATAAATGCAATAAATAACCACTAAACCGATCGGTCAAAATGGATATGATTCCAATGAAAATACTTTCATTTATTATTCAAGTCAAATCTTACAAAAGTAGAACAAACAATATTAGACTTTAGCACGTGCACTGCATACACACACTCACACACACACACAAACACACACACACACACACACACACACACACACACACACACACACACACACACACACACACACACACACACACACACACACACACACACACACACACACACACACACACACACACACACACACACACACACATGAACAGAGAGATACAATTGTGGTGCATTGTGCAGCCAATGCGCACTTGACAGTCAGGAAAATAAACACATAAATATTACGTAATTCAGAAATTTCACCGTGGAATTTTTTTTGTGGGGTTGACACTTTGCTACAAATAAATGTATATTATAAATACTTCTACCGTCTTCGACAGCTGTGTATATATTATCAGTGAAGATGATGCTATCATTGGTGTGTTTAATAATATTGAATAATATTTAGTTTTATGTCTAATAATAATGATAAGTGTACAGTCAGTGTTTAATACATTTTTAGTGCATTGTCATGGTTTAATGACGTAAAGGCTTCCATTAGTATATTTTGAAATACGAGTTTTATATTAATTGTAATTATTAGACAAATAATTATCGTTGTTTAAAAATATTGTACTCGTATATAGTAGGCGTATTGTGATTGATCATTATTATGATTATCAGTGTGTTTTATTAATGTGCTTGCTTGTCCATTTTTAAGGCATCTGCACAAGTGCACGCACTGTTAAGCAGTTTAATAAACAATCGATCATTTAATTCATTTTAGAGCAGCTTCCAGATCAGTGCTGTCTGATAAAGCACTATCGGAAAACCAGTGTTGGTGTTAACGAGCAACTTCTTGACAGCTCGCCGCCGGTAGTGACGTGTCCCGCGCAGGCGGAAGTGCTGTTGTGTATGCGGAAGTAATGGCGACTGTTTGTGATTTTGTGTGTGCAGCAGCGCGACTCGTATTATGAAGCTGTGTGTGATTTTGTGTGTCATTGTGCGATACGTGTTATATCTAGATAAACTTGTCAGCAGCTAAGTTTCATGAGCAGCATTATATTTTCCTGTGATTTAACAGCACAGTCCAGTCGGCTGTTTCTTGAGAGTTTCTACAGTCTGAAATCCTTCAGATAAACGTCAGCCGTTCTGTGTTATTCACCTGTTCTGGGTTCAGTGTTCTGCCAATCAGTCATGACCCAGGTGAGGCGTTCTGACGAAGGTACTGCAGTTGTATGACGGACGGACTGACTGGGAGTTTACGCAGTTTGTAAAGACACGTCAAGATGTTAGAGTCGTATGTTACTCCTCTTTTGATGAGTTATGTGAACCGATACATAAAGAACCTGAAGCCGTCGGACCTGCAGCTGTCATTATGGGGCGGCGACGTGGTGCTGAGCAAACTGGACCTGAGACTGGACGTCCTGGAGCAGGTGAGAGAGCAGACATGACAGTCAATGAACAATATCAACATATCCGAGATCAATAGATGCTCATGTTTCGTAAGATGTGAGTTATAAATCTGTTCAGTGAACATCTTTGTATAAAACACACTTGTGTTTGTTCTCGTGTCTGTTTTAGTTAATAGTATTATTATTATTATTGAGTTTCATCATGTTATGATAAACGCGTATATTCACAGATACAATGTCATTATTCTGAAACCATTCTGCAGCATTGGACAAACTTTTACAAGCATTTTAAAGAATATATTTTTTGGTTTCTGCCAATCAGGGACACATACACACAGTCACTGCATATCTATAAAGCTATACAGAAGGAATCATGGGGAATGTAAAGTTTTGAACAGCATCACTTGTGTAAATACAGTTACACAAGTATTTTGTGAATTCCTATTTAATTGTGGTGTTAGTAAGTATACCAGAGAAATGGTATAGAAAAATTAAATCATAAGTACGTATTTATTGAGGAAGGTAAAAGGTTTTCACTTGACCTGCCAAAATTTTCATTGGCCCCAATATAAAAATGTCAGTGTCTGTCACATATCTAAAAATAATAATTCAAAAGTCAAATATAATTGTATACATATTCGACAGACATGTTCCAACGAAAAAGGCTCCCAAGATTTCTCTTTTACCTATAAACTGACAGCAAACTGTGCAAAATATTGCATCATTTCTTTCATCGTGTTTTACCCAAGTAAATGTCTGCTTCCAAGATGTTAAAAATTAAATATGTCATTGATGAAAATATGTTTTAGTGACTGAGGGTGACGCGCTGGCACGATCGGGCAAGTCACAATACTTTTTACTGCCCGAATGTCTCTCAAGCTTGCCCCGGGCCACCGGGCAGTCCTTTATGTTGAGCCCTGTAGTTGGTCAAAAATGAAGTTTTGATTTATCGGATTTTTTGTTTGAACTTCCAAAAAAATATATTTCTAGAATTTATTTGATAGTTTTAGGGTTGAAAATATAACAACATAGTAAAGTTTCCTGTAAATTCAACAGGCGTTTGCTGTTCATCTTTTCAAGTTGCTGTCATCTTTGGTTCAATCTGACAGATTTTTTTGTGTTTGTAGGAACTCAAGCTGCCCTTCACGTTTCTCAGCGGTCACATTCACGAGCTGCGCATCCACGTGCCCTGGACCAAATTGAGCTCGGAGGCCGTCGTCATCACCATCAACACCATGGAGTGCATCCTCAAACTCAGAGACGCAGCTACGGTCAGTCACACAGTGATTTATATGTGATGTTCACTAAGACAAAAGGTCCGACTCATTTAATTAACCCATGACTTTGTTTTAATTATATTTTAGACGTGAATCTTATGGTGCTTTGAAACCTTTTGTGAAACCATTTTTTATTATAAGGGGCCTTCAGTCACAAAACTGGCCTTTGAACCATCGACTCACTGATTTCGCATTGAGGCAACTTCACTTCTGTTCAGCCATCGTGCGGTCACGCCTGTTTCTCAATGACAACACGGGAATGAGGATGAGAAAAATCAGGCTTTTCTGGGACTCCAAATAATATTTAGTAAAGCTACACTACAGCATCTATGCAGAGTAAAACACAATCATAATTTAATTAACATCAACGGCACAGAAACGTCATTCACTTTTACTCCGGCCGTACGTCTCTTAAAGGCGGAGTGCACAATGTTTGAAAAACGTTTTGGAAAAGGGAGTCAGGCCGACTACCAAAACACACTTATAGCCAATCAGCAGTAAGGGGCGTGTCTACTAACCGACATCCTTGCCGGGTTGCGTATGTGTGGGGGGGGGGTTTTAAAAGAAGGTCCAGATTCTATTGGGGTAGGGGCGTGTTTGTTTAGGTGATTTCAAATATCAACATTGGCTTTCAAACATTGTGCACTCCGCCTTTAAAGCAATGTTTGTATGGAGCAAACGACACTTTAGGGCTTTTCACACTGCGCTTAACCCTGGGTTATCTTCCTTCTATACCCTGCTTTTAGTCCTAGGTTAAGGAGCGTTTCACACTTGTAAATAACAAGCAGGGTTATCCCTGAAATTAACCCAGGGTTATGCTCGTCTGGGGTTAACTCCACGTTGCGGTGCCAAACACATGCAGTGTGAAACATAGCAAGGTTATAATGTTATGACTCGATGCTTCGCACCAGACAGCCAATCAGACACTGAAGAGCACGTACTTCATATCACCATCTGTGTACTGAAAACACCTGAATTAGAGTAAAAAAAACAGGAGAGATTTATGTTGCTACCTGTTCTGTCACTGATTCGAAAGTGTGAGACAAGTGATTATTTAAAAAGGCAGCGCACTATTTTAATTCACTCAGTTTGACATTGCTTTTTATCCAATCTAGATTGTTGATACAGCAAATATGCGAATGAAAACGTTAGCCTAGGGTTTAGAAATGGGCAGTGTGAAACATCAGATTAAGAATATCCAGGGCTATTCTCTGGTTAAGTATGAACAACGTGAAACACATAACCCATGATTTTGTTAACCTGGGGTTTAGATTAACCCGGGGTTAACTATTTCAAGTGTGAAAGCCCCATAGGAAGAAAGAGCAGCTTTAGCATTTTCAGCTCAGTCAATGAATGAAGAATTTTCATGTTTTAGTGAAAGTACAGACATTACGCTTTAAAAGCCTGTGGTGCAGTCACTCTTAAACCTTCATTTGCTGTTTACACATTTCTACAAACTGAGGGACCAGATGAGAAAAATATTGTTGTCTGTGCCAGATGGAGTTCATAGAGATTTGTATGTAACTCAGATAAAGGTGTTTAGACATTCATGCATTCCATCATGTTTATATGATCTGAAGCAGCGGAGGAGGCGTTCTGAAGTTTCAGAGACCAGCTGGCCACTTACAAACACATTTTGAAGGGAAGTCAATTAGAGCCGGTTATGTTGGCTTCTGCAGAATAGATTTGTAACACATGGTGGTTTCACTGCGGTAATGTCACCCAGTGCTGCAGCTACCGCACGTCTGCGTGTTTCTGACGCTGGAAATGGTAGCGTATGTTGTGTTCGTGCGGGTGGTCATGATGGACATTTAAACCCCAAGCACTTATTTGTCGCGATGGCTTTCACGACGTCACATCTAGTTTAGAAAGAAGTTTTGGAAAATGACAAATGACGTTTAAACAAATTATACGCTGGTAAATCTCGGACTAGAATAACCTTAAACCAGAAACACATGGGAGAACCGGAGTACCCATCTCTCTCTCTGTTTGTGTGTGACACATACATGTGTATATATTCATGTGTTCACCGTGTGAGATTATGTTGTGTGTTTGTGTATGTGCTGGATCTGATCTGTGTTCTGTGGTTGCATAGAATGAAGTTGTGTCTGCTTAGATGTTAACGGGTACACACACTGCTTGGCTGAATATGACGGTGTGCAAACATTCTCACACTCTTTTAAATTCATTGATTTAAATGTGAATACCTGTGTGTGTGTGTGTGTGTGTGTGTGTGTGTGTGTGTGTGTGTGTGTGTGTGTTGACATTTGCTGTCTAATGTTCAAGTGTTATACTTTATGAGGGTGATTCTTACAAAATCCAGACTTAAAGGAGCATTTCACCCGTAGAAACATTAATCTTTATTGAAAGTGCGTCATATTTGTAGTCGAAAGTAACATACATTTAGAATTTGGTGCCTATTTGATCGAAAAAAGGGGTGTTTGTAGTCTCACTCCCTCAACAAAGATATTGGACTTTCTTCTTTCAATCATGCAAAATGATGATTTTTACATCATTGAAAGAAGGAAGTGCAACACTGAAATCTGTATTTCTCCTGTCTCAGCGAAAACTGAGAAAAGGATGCATGACCATTTAAAAACATGACTGGGGTTCTAATTATACAAAGATTAATGCAAATGGGTGAAGATTTTTAAAGGCCATTGAAGCCATTTTTTTTTGCACATTTAAGATTAAGTTCTGAACGTACTAGAACTATTATTTTTAGAGGATTTAAAACATATTTCCTATAGAATTATTAAAATTTTTTAGATTATCATTATCAAAAATGATCATTACCGCAACACGATATTACATTAAATATATGTATTTACAAACTCATGTTTCGGTAATGAGAACTAAAAAATTGTCTAGGTACTATGACAAACAAAATGTTAACTTTTACCTGGAGAGAAAAAATAAGAACTGCTTACCTGGTAGCCATCTTGAGTGTCACAGTCAATTATGTCCCTTCCAACAATTTTTTTGAAAATGTTAGTTCCTTGAGGGCTTAAACAAAGATTGAAAGTTGTTGCGGAGGATGAGAATTTTTTTTCTTGGACACATTTTATATTCCTTATTATTGTCTCTACAGTTACCAATGATCACCAAATACCACATGTTTCTTTACTGTAAATGTTTATAGTATAACATGCACTGAAGCTTTTTATTTTTTAGTTTTTTTTAATTATAAATATTTCCATGTCAATCAAAGAACCAAAATCCAGTCATGGACACATTGCGGTAATGAAAATTTCCCCCTTAAATGTGGGGGAAAAATTTGTTTGTATGATGTCATTTGAAATCATGTTCAAATAAGACATGAAGAGATGTTTGTAACTATATGCTTCTTATTTTGATTTTATTTTCTTTGCATTTACTTTTTATCAAAATGTTTCATGACACCTCATAAGTCTAATTTGGCGAGAATCACCCATGAGTGTTTAGATATCTGATTTTGAATACAGAAACTCTCCCTTCCTCTCATTTCATCCTCTTATGTCTGTTTGACCACACGGGTACAACACAGTAGGGCTGCATGACTCAATAATAATAATAATAATAATAATGAGCACAATTTTACTGCCTGTCTATGCCGGATAATTGTAATGGTTATAATCAGCAAAGATGTCTATGCTGCACAATAAGTAAACTCACTGTGTAAATGTGTTTAACTCTCAGCGTATGTGATGTCAGTCTAAAGTTAAAGGTCACGATGGCTCCTGAAGTCTAATATAAGAGCCTTACTGGGTGGTGTTTGTTGTGAAACGGGTTGTTACTGATGTAATAAAGTAAATTTTCTCTAGTAAATCAGTGGCTGTTATCAGTGATGGCTCTATAAAGCTCTGTGAAAGCGTTGTGTGGGTTAAACTGATCTGTGGACAGAATGTTTGTTCTTGACCTCGACGCTGTGCTTGTTTGATTGTTTCGTCCGTGTCTTCACCGTATCTTTCATCACAAACATTCGACAGGCTGGTGCAATAAATGAGAAACAAACCTTTCGAGCTGTTTATTCCCCAATGCATCTGTGCAGTACCTTCAGCAACACACACACACACACACACACACACACACACACACACACACACACACACACACACACACACACACACACACACACACACACACACACACACACACACACACACACACACACACACACACACACACACACACACACACACACACACACACACACACACACACACACAGCATTTACACTCAACTTTCAGTTTATTTATTCAACTCAGAAGTTGTTGTGAAATGTGCAAACCTCTCCTCTATGATGGCAGATGGTATTTGTGAGGTTGTGATGGTATTTTTCTGTGTGTTCTTTTTTTTTCAGGAGGATAATGAAAGTTGTACGTCCAGCTCGACCAATCAAAGTACCACTGAGAGCTTGAAGAGTGCCTCTAAACCTCGACGGGTGCAACAAGCCCCCAGTGACCCTGACCTGCCCCCAGGTGAGTGATGTTCTGAAGGCCGCAGCCCCTCCTTGACTAATAGCTCTTATCTGGAAGTCCTCTCTTAAAGACCTCCATCAGAGCACAATGTTTGTTGTTATTGGGGCACACGCACACGCACACGCACACACACACACACACACACACACACACACACACTTGTCTGCCTTTTTTTATATTTTTTCACTCAAGGAAAATTATCTGCATTAAACACATGTTACCATTTCTTCTTCCATTCAGATGAGGAACGTTTCAAGACGTAAGATTCGTCTTAATACCACAAATGTCAAATAGGCTGTAAAAATATATGCAGTGTATTTCTCTTCACAATGACAGACTCATTTTATTTTAAATATGGGGTATTTCTCCTGAACGGATCTCTGCTGATGCCTTCTGTGGGCCGGTGCAGCTCTTGGCTGGTGTAGCACATAAAGCAGTTGGTTTTTCCAGCTCTTTTATGGCTGGAGTTTTTGTCCCGGCGGGCCGCGGTACAGGTGCAGCTGAAGCAATAGTTTATAGAGAGTAAGATGAAGGGCTGAAGGAGGGAAAGTGTTGCAGCTCAGCTGGCTAAATTAGATCCAGAGAGCACTAACAGCGACTGATTTTAGGTTTGAACGCACACACACACACACACACACACATCAGAATGTTTGACACGCGAGTGGCATGCAGGCTAACCTTTGCATTACAGATGTAACATTGAGAAATCTGTCATCGTACAGCAACTGTGAGGCATCAGCCCTCAATGGTGTTATTAAACATTTATGCATTTTACACCTGCATGTGCACATGTAATGAGATTGTCAAATTATGTTAAGTGGCGCCCCAGAGCTCATGAACAACGCACAGCGTCACTCGCACAGGAAGACAAACATTTAGGTTGGACAACACGGCAGAAGCATTAAAGTTTTATAAGTTAAAGTGGCACTGCAACTGTTCAACAGGGCTCAGCCATTGGTCCTGCGGTTATGACGATTTATTGCTGTATGTTTTAAGATTTTATTGCTGAAAGTCTCTAGTTTGCAATATTTTCAGTACTTAGATGCTTTTTTCAATAATGACCTTACCATGTTTGCTGTTCACCTGGAACTTCTGGTCCTGAGCAGCTCAGTTAACAAACACACACACACACACGCAGACACACACGCACAAACATTGAGAATGATAGAGTTGCTTTTTTACTGTCAGTGCTTGTTTAAACCACATGTTTACAGCTATAGCTGCTGAATAAAATGACGCTTGTTTCTTTCTTTTGCAGGATATGTCCAGAGTCTTATTCGTCGAGTAGTGAATAATGTAAATATTGTTGTAAATAATTTAATTTTGAAGTACGTGGAAGATGACATTGTGCTTTCGGTCAACATCACGTCTGCTGAGAGCTACACGGTGGACGACCTGTGGGACCGGGCGTTCATGGACATCATCTGTGAGTTCACATCTTCTCTTTGAGATTTAGGGTTTGTGGAAACGACAATGTGCTTGTAATGAGAGTAACCCGTCGTGAAGGAAAGCAGAACTAATACGATCTGTGACAGATGATGTGAAGCGAGCAAAAGACAGAAGAATAATCAGCATGTAAACATCAGAGCCCAAACAAGTCAGCAGAGTCGGAAAGATCTAAAGAGGCATTTCTTCTTGACGGTGACGTCAGGACATCAGAGTAAATCTGGCCTCTTTGTTTAATAACAGCCTGTCATGTGTATGTTACCTCCAGGCCCAAAGATCCAGTCATCTGAACTTAGTCAGAAATCCATGTCCGTGTTGTACACAATGAGACGAGAAGGTTAACCTGGGTCGGATTGAAATGGCCGTGTTGGTGGCGTTGGCTGTCGGGTTTTAGGGTTTTAGACATCAGGTCAAGTGAAAGCCTGAGAGTTGAGGTGTTGTGTAAAGGGGTTAACATGCTTTTAGATGAAAATGCCTTTGGTTTGTAACACCTCGTATATGTTCTTCATTTTCTTCATCTCTCTCATTAGCTCCTGAACTTGTCCTGAGGAAGGTCATCAATTTTTCCGACTGCACGGTGTGCTTGGATAAGCGGAATGCGAGTGGAAAGATTGAGTTTTATCAGGACCCGCTGCTCTACAAATGTTCCTTCAGGACTCGTCTTCACTTCACCTACGACAACATTAATGCCAAAATCCCTGCCGTCATTAAAGTAAGAGAGAAAGCATCTTTAGACTTTTTAGCTTATGTGAACTTACAGACCAGTGTGTGTTAATGTTGTGCGTTTGTGTCGAGGTTCACACAATGGTGGAGAGTTTGAAGTTGTCTGTGACAGATCAGC
Organism: Misgurnus anguillicaudatus; assembly: GCF_027580225.2. Classification (NCBI taxonomy): domain Eukaryota; kingdom Metazoa; phylum Chordata; class Actinopteri; order Cypriniformes; family Cobitidae; genus Misgurnus; species Misgurnus anguillicaudatus. Next base: position 41,908,257 of record NC_073346.2, on the reverse strand, counting down.
AGTTGCCCATGTTCATTCGTCTCATGGAGTTGGGCGTTGCGCTGTATTACGGCGAGATGGGAATCCATCGAGACGGCGACGTGGAAGAGAGCGGCTCGCTTCGAGAGAGCGTCCCCAGTAAGCGACACACATTTGATTTGTTTATGTTTGTTAGATTTCTTGTTGGCCAATAGCTTTTACTGTCTCGCTCTCTTTTTTTCATACGGCTTGATATCTGTTAAATGTGGAAATCTTAGGGATTAACTTGGGAAAGAAAGATGTGAGGCATATTTAATTAAAATCTATGTCATAATATTCACATGCCGAGCTGCGGAGATCCTGAAACCGAACCTCACAGAGAACATTGTTTTCCTGCCGAGACGATTACACATTCCAACACGGTGACATCACCTCCTCTTCTCTCCTGCAGGTCTCACGGTGGACGGCTCAGATCCGTCTCTCGCGGGTCAGTACTTTCCGAATGAGGTCGAAGATGAAGGCTGGGTGTCGTGGGCTTGGTCGTTCGTCCCGGCCATCGTGAGCACGGGCGAGGAGAACGAAGGGGAGTCCGACGAGTACGCAGAATCGCACGAGAGCGGCACGGCGCGACCTCTGCGGCACTCCTACAAGGACCCTGTAGTGTCCGTCGGGTTTTACTGCACCAAAGCTTCTGTCACCTTTAAGGTGAAAACATGGTGACATTTTGCTGTTTTGAGAAACCGTTGCTCATCCTGCTTTATTTATCCAGAGCTACTAGCCAATAATAATATACCTATGCTGTCCTCTCCATAGCTAACAGAGAGCTGTTCTGAGAGCAGTTACTACAGTCCACAGAAGGTGAAGTCACGAGAGGTGTTGTGTGTGGAGCAGGAGGGCATTACAGTGGAGGTCAGAGGTCAAATCATCTAATGCCCTCATCACGCTCTTCTTCTCCTCTTCTCATCTTCTCTGTGTCTCTCATTCAGGCTCTTATGATGGGCGAGCCTTTCTTTGACTGTCAAGTGGGAGTCGTCGGTTGCCGTGCTGTTTGTCTGAAGGGCGTAATGGGAGTACGAGATTTTGAAGAGAATATGAACAGAAAAGAGGAGGTTATACAAACAATATGACTTATGACACATCCTATATCTCCTCGTTCTCGTATTCTTAACCATGATATTGTTGTCTCTGTAGGACGCTGTGTTTTTCCGCTGTGGGGAGACTCTGAGCGTGAAGGGCTTGACCTACCTGACCAACTCGCTCTTTGACTACCGCAGCCCTGAGAACAACGGAGTTCGAGCAGAATTTATCTTGGATGGAAACATTCATAAGGTACGAGGCACGCTGTCTTGATCGCAGCGGTCGGTCTGAAGGTTTTGTTGAATGTTTGTGGAATGTAACCCTGACGTTTAGTTATTAGTTTGTCAGAATGGAGACACCTGCTCACAGACATGCGCTCCTCACCTGAACAGAGACCTTTGTTTATCTCCTACAGATTCTTCTGAACTCGGAGCTTGAATGCTTCATGACACTGTTGTCCTAACTAGACACCACGCGATATGATTTCAGCGATGGGCCATTGTTTAGTTTTTTTTTTGCCTTCTCACACACATACAGAGATGCATCCCTCAGCACCGACACATTCTACCAAGCTCTTTTCGTTTTACTGTAACTCTTTAACATTTTGCAATATTGCTCCTGAAAAAGGCCATTTGCACTTTTTGGCAATATTTGCTTTAATATGGTCATTTCTTTTTTCCGACTGCCAATCAGGAGCAGTTCAGTTCAGTTCAGTTGTGTGTCTGTGTTTGTGTTCATAGGAGACGTACACAGAGTCTGCAGGTCTACAGCGATACGGCGCATTTTACATGGATTATCTGTACACGATGGAGAACAGCAGTAATAGAGGTAATGTTGTCTTTATCTGTCTCACTCTCCTCACTGTCTGTCTGTCTGTCTGTCTGTTTCTGTCCCTGTGTCAACTCCTGATAATTATCTAAATGTAACGTAAACATTGATACTCAGGGCTCTTTTTTTACTAGGAGCACAGTGGCCCCAAACTGAACATTTTAGGGGTGCAACCAAAAAATTTAGGGGCACACACCGTAAATCAACATGCTAACCAAATAATCACATTTCTACAAATGTCCACTGTATTACTAATACATATTTTGATGATAGATGCAGAAAGTACAATGTGCTGTTTCAAATTCACTGTCACATCAGAAAAAAAGGTCAAATTTACTGCTCGCACATGTGCGACTGGATGTAAAATTCAGTGGCACACTCTCAAATTTTGGTGCCAAAATGCCACCAATTGGTGGCAGTCTGGAGCCCTGATACTGTTAGCTTTTGCACTCAGACCCATTTCTCAGGCGTGGAAGTGTTGCTCTTTTAGTGAATCTAAAATGACACTTTCAGATCGGAATGTCTTATGAGTCAAAGCGCATCTCCCCTCGGAGACTCGAACCCACGACCCCAGTCCACATCAGAGCGCTGCAGAACCAGCGTCAGCGCTACATAAACGAAACTCAAACCTGTGGCGTGCCGTCTGTCATAATAGTCGCAGCGCTGAGGTGCGGATCTCCTCTAATGCTTCAAATCCGGCTCATTTCCCCCCCGCGTCCTTCAGCAGCGCTATGAGCTTCCAGATGTTTGATATTAGGCTTAATCCAGGCCAGCCTAAATGGGAAGAGGAAGTGACATCACTCGCTGCACTTTTAATCTCCACAAATCAGGAGGGAATTTGAGCAGCCCGTAAACTCTTCCTTTTTTTCCACTTTTCTCTGTTTCTCCATCCATAGTAATGAGACTCCAGCATTCCACACAGAAATCCACTTTTATTAAACACACAGTTTTGTGTGCCCGTGTGTGCATGTGTGAACAGTTGTGTTTCTGCAAAGATGTAGGAAAATGCATGCGTTAGTGAGCACAATATATATTGGCGTTTGCTGTTGTATTTCAGTGTGCGTGGGACCGCAGGACTTTGCTGCGCTGCGTAAGGACGATCCACCAAGGATGCAGGAAACATCGCAGAAGAAGATTGTGATCGGTCCTTTAGACTTGCAGCTTCACAGCAGTGCCGTCCATCGCATTTTGAAGATGGCTGTGTGCACTCTTGACCATGAGTACCAACCTTACTGCAAACCGCAGCCTGGTAAAGATACACACGTACACGGTTGTTATGATCAGCACCACACATGCAAGAATAAAAGATCCCACCAGCGGTTGAGATAAATCAAAAAAGGAAAATCAAGAAAGACAAAAAGCATCAGACTGCTGTTCGTGTAGCTCCATTAGTGGTAGCGCTTTGTGTTAACAGTGCAAAAGTTGTCAGTACTCTAGTATGGTCCTGATGAGAGATCAGATCAGACATGAAGAAACTGTGAAGGTCAATAAATTAGAGTCTGTGAGAAAATATAGGATATATATATAAATATACAGTAAAAACTGTACATATGGTAAATTAACGCTCTGAAGATTTCGCCTTGTACCTCTTGACTTCACATCAAAAAAATTTTTTAGACTCAAGTGTCCGTCTCTCTTGCAGATGTTGTAGAGGAGCATGTGAGTGTCGGGCCAGAGACGGTTTCGGCTCTAGAAGAGTTCATTCCCACCCGTCAGACGAGTGTCACGCTGATGAGGGCTCGAATCACAATTCCTGCGGCTGAATACAATCTACTGCATGTCTTATTGCCTGCTTTACTGGGACAAAAGGTACACATACAGATGCACACACTAATGTTTGTCACACTCCACGTGTGTGTGTTTTTAATGAGTGTGTTTCGTTTAGGTGTCGACTGCACAGACGTCTGCGTCTCGGTTTCAGCTCTTGCGTCCTCTGCCTGCGCTGCAGCTGCAGTTTGAGCGCGTCACATTTGAACATTCTGCTCCCATGTATGAAGAGGAAGTGAACCGCACGGCCAGCAGCCTGAACCAGCCATCAGAAACACTCCTACACAACTGCTACACACACTGCTACCTGAAGGTACGCACGCACGCACGCACGCACGCACGCACACACACACACACACACACACAAACACACACACACACACACACACACACACACACAAACCATCTTTACAGTAAAAACATCTTAGTACAGGAAGTATGGACAAATATGGTAATATTGCAAAATAGATGTACATTAGTAACCCTAACTGTAAAAACTGTCCATGTAATGTCATATTATTATTTTATTGATATTTTTAGCTTGTCTTTTTAATGTGTTTCTCAGTCTCTTAATGGCACCTGATTATAAAATGAACCCTTATTAAGAAAGTATTGACATTGAGTTCACAATCATAGCGTTATTAAGTACGATTGCGTTCATTTCAGTAACGAACCGTACCCCGGACCTCCCTTTCAGGCGGACTTTGGTGCGGTTCGCGGGTGCGCACCCGAAACAGTGTTCACGTCATCCAGACGAATCGAACTGTGATGTCAGTCAGACCCGGGTGTGCACTAACAGTGATCGTGTAAAACCTCTCTTAGACGGCAGACTGTATCTTTTTACACTAGATTACATTGTGTATTTAGGGTTTCATTCAAGTGGCATACACTTTAAAACTCAAAGCAGAATTCAAAGCAGTTAAATGACCCCAGTTACAATCCACACTTTTACAAGTTAGACTGGAGGGATCTGAATAATCAGACCAGTGACCGTTTGCATAAACATAGCCGTGACATTAAGACTGCGTCTTAAGAGTGATTCTGACTAACTAGCAATTAGTTAAGGCTAATCAGTCTTATTATTTGGATTTAAATTAGACCAATTTACCTTTCTATGTAACATACTTAAAACAGTTATGATCAGTCTTAAAGAAAAAAATTCATGACTAACTTTTAAGACTAGTCTTAAACTTGTCACTTATAAACGGCCACAGAACTAAGGTTTTTATGAAACATTATCAGACATATTATCAGCCGCCTATGCCGTCATTCAAACATGTCTGATAAATGGAGTTAAAGATTTTTGAAGGTTCAAAATAATATCAATGTTATTATTGGTCAGGCTGCCTGTCAATCAAACGTCCAGGCGGTGAAGGGTCAATTGCTGTCTATATGAATGAAGCCATGCTTTCTGTCTGTCTCTGTCCGTGGGTCTGAATCCGTCTGTGTACCTGTTTGAATAAATTCATATGTTCTCTGTCTTGTCTGTTCTGGTTTTGTTTGTCTGTCGGACTCTCTGTCTGTACGGGTCTCTTCATTTGTTCGTCTGTCTCTCTGTGTTTCAGGTCTTTGAGCTTCAGGCTGGTCTGACTGTAATTGACTCAGAGGGGGTACTCCATCCGCTCCTTCCCATAATTCCTTCTTTCAGTACGGCTCTCTATGGGAAGCAGCTCTGTTTGCCTGCATACTGGTGAGAGACTTTTCTTGTGGGTAAAGAGTTTAGATGAGTGCATCAGTGGAGGGTAATAAATATCCTGTTATTAGCCTGAGTGTGTGAATGAGAGCCATTAATGCTTTGTGTGTGTGTCTGTGTGTGCGTGTCTGCGTGTGTGTGCGTCTGTGTTGTGTGTGTATGTGTGTGTTGGCCGGAGGTGAGGCGTCTCACACGGTACCGATCACCCTACGTTTAAAGAAGTCCCTGGAGTCTGTCGGGTCGGGCGGCTCATTCCATCAGCTGGTTTAAGTGTGTGTGAGAAGCTGTAATGAGACGCAGCAGTGCAGTCTGCTAAACCTGTTACAGCGCTCACATGAGGAGAGCAGAACTCCACCACCATCACTGATCAAGGCCACATCACATACACGCTGCTGCTGCTGTTCATTTCAGTTTCTCCACTGATCTCTTAGATAACTTCAGAAACGTTTGAAGTGAACAGGATTTTCAGGTCGCTGTGTGCAAGACAATATGAGAAAACAGCGTTAAAGACCCAGGTGTGTGTGAACATAGTGCTGCATCAACACAGACACTGTGCAGAGGTGATTTCATACACGCAAGCAATCAAGACCAACACAATTCAGTTTGCATTAAAAAGACCAGTAGGAATTCAGACAACACACACTAGAGTGACTTCATCACTCTTGATTACTTTACAAATCTTGAGCAACCTATTGATCGAAGTGAATAGGAGATTTTCATACATTTTTAAATCTCCAAAGAACAAAAACAACACATCTGTAACTCAAAGTGAGTGAAGTTTCACTGTATTCCTGATGACAGTTTGAAAAACTTGAAGGCCTTTTTGAATACAGCCAGTGCTGTACACACACACACAAACAGGCACAGACACGCATACACACACATAGACATGCACACACAGACACACACACATGCACCCACACATGCACCCACACACACGCACCCAAAGATACGCACACACACACACATTAACACATGCACACACACAGAGATACGCACACACACAGACATGCACATGCACACATAGACACACACACACGCACCCAAAGATACGCGCGCACACACACAGACATGCACACACAGACACACATGCAGACACACACACATGCACACACAGACACACACGCGCACCCTAACATTCACACAAATTACTCAGATTTCAGTGCTATGAAACTTGAGCCCAATTATGCAGAAGCCATTACTACTGCTGAGTCTCTCTCTCTCTCTCTGTCTCTCTCTCTCTCTGTCTCTCTCTCTCTCTCTCTCTCTCTCTCTCTCTCTCTTGTTAGTTCTGGGATATGAATCATTCTGTTGTGGGTTGATGAGTTGTGAGATAAGAAGTGTGAGCATGATAATCACTGATGTCTGTAGGCTTGATAATTGTATTTATTAAAAACAGAGGTGTAGTGTTTGCTGAATCCTCCCAATCCCCAAAAATAAAGCAAATCGCACCTCCTTTCATAGAGAAGCTTACACACCAACACGACTCGTCCTTGAGCAGCAGTCCCATCTACCCCTGACCTCTCACCCCGTCCTCATCTGCCGAGACTGCCATCCCTGCAGTACGTCAGCCACCCGCTGTCAGGCGTTACGCGCCAAACCACCCAGAAGCACTACAAAGCCAAGATGAGAGCGTTGCGAGAACAGCAGTTAAGTGGTTACAGAGGTTCTGTGATGAGAAGAGCGTCTCTCTCTCTCTCTCTATCAGCGCTGATCAGAGACCTGCTGCCGTTAGTCAAAGAGTGCTCAGGTTCACAGCTCACTTCACTTCTACAAGCAGTTTGAATCCTCTAGTTGTGTCAGTGTTATGTTAATGTGCTTGGAAAGAAGTGATCGTCACGAGTTTGCTTTCTCTCAGGTCCTTCTCACTTATACATCAATGGAGTTGTGGTTGCTTGATTGACATATTGCTGACATCATTCGGTTTAGGGTTTTATACATTGCTGATATCACTTTTAACAAGACTTTTTTAAGATGTAAAATAAATCTTTGTTGTCCGCAGAGTACGTATGTAAAGTTTTAGCTCAAAATACCCCACAGATCATTTATTATAACATGTTAAAGTTGTCACTGTCTGTCCTTTTGGCAGTGCTGTGTTTGGATAGTGCAGATTAAGGGGCGGTATTATTATAATAAGATCCCCTTCTGACATCACAAGGGGAACCAAATGTCAATGAGCTATTTTTTTTCACATGCTCGCAGAGAATGGTTTACCAAAACCAAAAAAAAAGTTACTGGGTTGATCTTTATCACATTTTCTAGGGTGATAAAAGCACTGACACGTAAATATGGAAATAATCATGATATGTCCCTCTTTAAAAATGGTCAAACTACAATCTTTCTCGCTCTCTCCCTCGCTCACCTGTTTGCAACAGGAACGTTTTAATTGCTGGATGGCTGCTTTATTGAAGTGCTGTAGTATGTGATGAGTGTGAATACCCTTTAGAGGTCATGAGGTCAAAGTAACTGTCTTTATAGCGATTGTTGTATGCACAGAACTACAAAACATTTCTGCTGCATTGAAGGTTCCCAAGAGCACTGTGGGCTCCAGAATTTTCAAATTGAGGAAGTTTGGCATAACCAGACTCAAGTTCATCGCCCGGCCAAACTAAACAATCGAGGGAGAAGGGCTTTGATAAAAGAGGACACCAGAAACCCAGTAGTCACTCTTACTGAGCTCCAGAGATCCTGTGTGGACATCTGGGCTTTATGAAGGAAGTTTCTCAAATTTTTCCAAACTCGAAGCGTGCTTTCATGTGTTACGCACTGAGGAGAAGTTCGGATCGGTGGAGAGCTGCAGTGGAGGACTGATGTGCTCTTGGGAGAAAATGTTTTTTTGTAATCCGTCTGTTGACTGACTGTGATGATGTTGTTAGTTAAGATCTCTCTGTTGTTGTTGTTTTTTCAGGGGGAGACAGTCATCAGTTGCTCTGTATGAGTGCATGTTTGAGCTCCCGCAGGTGTCTGTTCAGCTCACTCGTGCTCAGGTGATGCTTCTTCAGTGTATGTATCACAGCTGGATGTATGCTGTGGAAGGAGGAGCCTGCAGCGGCATCAGCGACGCTCTCATTAACCACGCCTACAGACCTCCAGGTACAGTTCACACTTGTGTGTTTTTGTGTTTCCATGCAGACTGATGTTCCACATCTACATGTGTGTGAATGACAGTATCATGTAAGGTGTGTGTGTGTGTGTGTGTGTGTGTGTGTGTGTGTGTGTGTGTGTGTGTGTGTGTGTGTCCTTGTGTTGATAAATTGGGTTGCCCTTGTGTGGAAATGTGTGTGTCCATGACATCTGTCTGATATGAGATTGTCGAGTTAGTGTGTGTGTGTGTGTGTGTGTGTGTGTGTGTGTGTGTGTGTGTGTGTGTGTGTGTGTGTGTGTGTGTGTGTGTGTGTGTGTTTCTACTTATCTTTATTCTGGGGACAAATTTGTATCCAGAAGTGAGCGGAACTTGGCAAAAACCTTCTTTTGGGAAATCATTATTTGTAAAAACAAAATATATGATAAATATTTAATCAAAATCTAGTAGATTTATGTTTTTCATTGTGAAAATGTAGAACTTTTCTGTTAATGTTACAGTGTGAGTTAGGGTTAGGTTATAGATTTGTAACCTGCAGTGTATAAAACAATAGAAGTCTTTATGTGTATATGTTTATGTGGTCTTATAGATACGAACATGTGTGTGTTGGCTTTGCCCTTAGGGTGTTTGATGGGGTGTGTGACCCCAGTGACCATGAGCTGTTTGCTTATGCACCTCTGCACCTGTAACACACGCACACACACGCACGCGCATACATACTGTATAGATGACTTCTCTGATGTGAAAATGAATGTTTTTTTAATGTGGATTTTGTATTGTGACTTCTGTCAGCAGATTATTGGATAAACAAAACCCGTTCTGTAGAATAATCATTTTACAGTGTGCACAATGATCAGACGTGTTAACATGCATATTACTGTGTTTATATGTTGGTTGATGTGTGTGTGTGTGTGTGTGTGTGTGTGTGTGTGTGTGTGTGTGTGTGTGTGTGTGTGTGTTTTCACAGGTGTAAAGTCAGTGGTCTCTGCTCCTGTTCTGGAGTTGTGTATTCAGCGTGTTGAGTTAAAGGTGTGTGAGCGTCCGTCGCTGCTGTGTGTTTCTGGAACTCTGGGAGCTGTTAAAGTTTGTGCCAGGATGCCGGGTAAGAGCAGCTGTGCACATCTGTTTCTTTAACACGAGCCCTTCTCTTACACATCTAAATTGAGATTTGTATTGATGATGACCTGTGAGTGTCCATGACTTTACTTCATTTGGTTCTGTTAAATGCAAAAGAAAACAACTGGTGGAGTGAGCATTAAGTTTTTTGCTTAACTCTGTCAACACATACAGTATACTGATCCACTGTAGGTAACTTTGGATAAAAGTTTCCGCCAAATGTTTAAATGTGAGGTTAAATCTTAAAAACAAAAATTATTTTATACATTTTTATGTTAATTTGTCACCTAGACTAAAAATAATGCTTATATTAGCACCAACATATATGTATTGAAGTTTTTTTTGCAATCCTTTGACATTTTAAGGAAGTATAAATCGTCAAAGTCTTTTACTGATACTAGATTTATTAACTGAGTTGATTCAGTTATCAATATTAATATTTTATTAGTAGTAATATATTAATAATATTAGTAGTTTATATATTATATGTGAAACAATATTTAATATTTTAAAGATGAAATCCAAGTTTTATGTGACAGGATTGTGAATAAACAGAATGACTATTTGCATGTTTATTTACTTCAGTTTAGAATAGGCTATGTGTGTTGTACAGTGTGTGTGTGTGTGTGTGTGTGTGTGTGTGTGTGTGCGTGCGTGTGCGTGTGTTTGTCTGTCTGTGTGTGCTATACATTCATCAATATGGGGGTTCCCTGGAAGTTGAACCCCTGTATTTTTGCAACAGGAATGTTTTTGTGTGTGTTAAATGATTATTTTGTGTGTGTGTTTGTGTGCACGTGCAGGTGTTTGTGAGGGACAGAAAGAGCAGCTGGTTTCTCTGGTTCAGGGTCCGTCTGATACCACAGATCTTCACACCAGCCGTTGGTTAAGTGGGAGTCGTAAACCGGCGTCTCTCCTCTCTCCTGATCTCATCCAAATCTCTCTACAGCTTCCACAGCAGGAGCGCATGCCGAATCCCGGTAGGATGTGATCGACACACAAATCACTCATCAGTTCATCCTCTCGCAAGTGTCATGACACCAAGAGTTTGATCATGAAATACAATATTAACCTGTGTCTCAAGTCATGAAAATTTTGGTCTTGTTTTCAGTAGAAATATTTTACAAGTATTTTCTTGGTGAGCAAATGACCTAAGAAAATAAATCTAGTTTTAAACATAAAATGTAAACAAATGTTTTTGCTTGTTTTAAGCACAAATTCACTTAAATGTTATAGGTTTTTTTTGTCTAAAAACTAGACTTATTTTCTTAGGTCATTTTGCTCGTCAAGAAAATACATCTTTGTACTAAAAACAAGATAAAAATACGAAGTAAAAAAAGTCATTTTTGCAGTGTTGATTGTTTTAGGCTATGTTTACATTCATGCGTTTTATTTTAACACATTGTTTTTAAAAGGAAAACAATCCCTCTCTATAGGGTTTTCAGAAAAGATCTCCATCCACACTACACGCCACAGTAAACGCTTGAAACATGATTATTTACACACACGGGTCATATGTGTACAAGTATAAAAAAGCTGTGAAACAAAAGTTATGATACAGTTAATGTCAGGTTTAGTTGTTGTTCAGAAATATGTTGTTTAATTTGATTTTACAACGCAATTGTAGAGAGATCAGTTTTTCCATTCATGACGAAAGGACTTTAGTTTTGCATGACTGAAAGAACTGCCGTTGCAAACATGGCTGACTTCACTAAAGGGACTTTTGTGGTACCCCGATGTCCGTTAACACAACAAATATGCTTAACTGCAAATTCGCAAGTTAAAGTATAGATAACTGATTAGCAATGAGTGAACTTTTAGACTTTGAAGTTTTAGTTCACTTTTCTGATGCAGTATTGAATGAAGCTCTGTTGTTCATGAAGTAAGAAAAAACCCCACTTCTGTCCCGCTGAATTTGTTTTTCAGGTTTTACTGTAATGCTGCTAATCCAATAACTAAAAACTGATTCTGAATGTTGTTAGTGTAGTTTAACGCTGGTCCTTTCATCTGTGAACGAGTGAAATCTTACTCATACGGTCTCTCTCCGAGCTCACTCGCTCACGTTTCTGTTTAATACAATGCAGTTTTCAAGCGATGCTTTATGACTTTGCGTAGCCGTGTTAGCCTTTAATTTGGCCCAAAATATTTCTAAACGTCTGACGTGCACTTTATGAATTCCATAATAATCTCTTTCACAATCTCGCTCGGTCCAGAAGAGCCACATACACTTGGAAGCGTTCCCGTTCTTACATGCGTTTGTTCTCGCTCGCTTTATCTCCCTTTTCCTGAGCGCGTTAACCTCAAAGCTTTCTTCAAACTTAACGTTTAATTACCTTGAAATGACATTTAAATAATTCCCAGGCTGATCCTGATCTCTGGCTCACACAGTCAACATGAAGATGGGCCGTTCGCTCATCTACATCTGCTTTCCATTCAATTGTTTACCACTGAATTAAAAAGAAATTCCAATTTACTTAGAAAATGGCCGTTCTGTACCCGCTAAACTCTCGTAGTCGCAGACCAAATATGTTTCCGTTTAATGAGCCTGAGGTTGTGGCACACTAATAAATTAAATGCACTTAAAGGCGTTGGATTAACACAAAAGAAACCCAACCGCATGTCTTTGAAAGCACTCTTTTATGAACATATAGTGATTTTCTGTTCAGTGTTAAGTTAACCCTCCGCTGGACGCTGAATGGATGCAGTCATTGTGTGTTTGTGTGTGTGTTTAATAGTCTACTAGTGTAGTGCTAACTGCATTAACAGTATAAACATGGAGTGCATCAAACAGTAGTGTGCTACAGAGTATGATCTCATTATGTTAATGATTTTGCAGGTGCAGTATGAATCTACAGGGTGGCAGTGGGGTGTTTTATGGGTGTGCAGTATTAAGTTTGAGTGTTGCCCTAGACTGCAGGTGTGTGTCTCTCTCTCTCTCTCTCTCTTTCTCTCTCTGTTCGTCCCCGGGGACCCGCAAGGCGAGTTGAGCTTGATGATCATTGAAAAAGAGCTCAAGACGGAGCGGATCGCGGGGGCCGCATGTGTTCGTGCAGCTGTGAGAGTGTGATTTATGTCGGTCTCAGAACTCCACCATTTTAAAATGCTACATTGAATCAAACGCAGGGGGCCGAAGTCACCCGATGCATTGGATGTTCAGAGTTTGTGCTGTGGGAACAGCAGAACAAAGACGTCTTTAATGTTCACTTCAACAGATTTACTGAGATTATGAGACATTTGTACAGTGTGCGGTGTCTGGAATTTTAAAACATGTTAGTGAATCTGCAGACGTGCGTCTAGTTAACAGACAGATTGATTAAAAGCTGCACAGCATCTACTTGACTGACAGCACCTTTCCACCCGTCAGCTGAGGTGTGTGTCTGTGTGTGCGTGTGTGTGTGTGTGTGTGTGTGTGTGTGTGTGTGTGTGTGTGTGTGTGTCTGTGTGTGTGCGTGTCTGTGTGTGCGTGTCTGTGTGTGCGTGCGTGCGTGTGTGTGGAGCTAATGTGAGTTCTCAATCCAGCTGGACTTTGCTGGATTGTGTGTGAGGCAGTAGAATAATGACAGCAGGTGGATCGGGTCTGGTGCTGCTTTGATCCCCCAACACTCTGACCTGAAACCGGATCTCCCGCTTGACGGTTGTGTGGGGCTTCAGGACCCGTGTGAGTCTGTTAGCTCTGATATCTATTAACAGCTCTCAGAGTCTGTGTGCCATTTATTAGAAAACACACACATGCACACGCCCTCTATCTGAATCTTCTCTTCAGCACATTTCAACCCAATAACATCACGTCAGTCTGGCTGCTTCACACAATGCATGTTTTTTTGAGCGAATTTGTTTAGTTCCTCATACCTTTTGTTTGTCTGTTGGACTATTGGTGCTGACTCACATTGGTGCTGTTATGGCACCGAGATCACGGCCGGTCTGACATACGTCTATACGTACTCTTGCGGTTTGTTACATCATCATTTGAGTCTCAAGTCATTGGAAATGTGGCTCACTTCTGAGATTTCTGCAGCACTGGGTTAAAGGAGTAACGTCTTTTGAGCGTGTTAAGACATTCATCTGTCTTGTTGTTGTGTTTTTTGATGTTGTGTTCATCTACTGTGTGTGTCAGGCAGAATGTGATGTAAGTTCATGTGTCATCTCCGGTCCAACTATGAGCGATGCCTGCATACAGACATCACAGTCTGAACTGAACGCTTCATCTGGGTAGCGTTTTCAACACAACGTGAGACATCCAGATTCTCGTAAAACCCAAGAGCCGCTGCTTTAAGCAATGCATGTTTAATTTTTTTCTATTTCTTTCACTAGAGTGATTTACTTTTAGTTGTACAAAGCGTGTGAGATTTGCACGTCTATTAGCAAATGCAGTTGGATATAAAGTTTGATTTGATCTCACTTTTAAGGAGGCCACGGTGGAGTCTGAATATTTTGGTTGTGAATGTGTTTTAGAGATGTTGGTCAGGAGATTCATCGCATCAGAATGAGGTTTGAGCGTGAGGATGAGCTGAGATCATTGAGGATCATTAAACTCTGACCCGGCTGTTCATTAACATCTTCTCATACAAAGTCACTCGATTCACTGCACGCTGCTGTCTCTCAAAACCTCTCATCCCATAAATAAAGAAAAGATTTGGGAAACTTTGGCTTATTTTAAAGGCTGATATGTTTTCCACATTATTTTTGTCATTTTAACACATTGTACAGTTGTTTATATATCTACTGTTATTAAATTATATGAGAGTATTGAGAATGGGCTTCTGACTGCTTGTGCTTTTCATTTCACAGCAGCTTTGAGCTCTCACTTTATTATTTACTCCATTCTTATTCTCTATTGATGGACAGATGGCTCCACGTGGTTTAGCTGTTGCTTCTGTTCAGTGTTTCAGTCATTTTTGTTGTGTATTTTGATTTGATTTTTGTGCCTCTCTGGTCGTTCTTTGCCTTTTTGAAGTCTGATGTTTTGTGTATTCAGAAAGGTACAATAAGTGTATGTAAATGATGTGTTTGCTCTCTTCATTTTAAATTGTGTCAAAAGCTTTTCTCGACTTAAACATTTTCTCAATTCTCTCAAACAAAGGCAGGTTTTGTTTTGTTTTGGTCGATCTGCTTGTTCACCTGTAAAGTGTAAATGTATGTATAGAGTCTGATATTTTGGTAAGGTTAGTTTATGGACGGTTTCAGCAGTAACAATATAAACAAACAGCTTTCGTTGACTTCCGGTAGACTTTCAACAACAACGTCCTTTTACCGTAGTTTATTTCTGATAACAAGGGAAATAAATAACAAGTAAATAACTTTGTTCATATCTAACGCTGTCAACTATTACATGGAGCTAACGGTGTAAAATTAATGTATACAGTGTTAACTACATGTCTTTGAATTCTTGCCTGGCTGCCAAACCTCCGCACACAGTTGTGATCCATCCATGCTCATCGTTTCCCGTCATCTTTAGCAAACCTAAACATTTTATTGTCAAGAAGGTATTTGTTTCAGAGATCACTAGCCAGACCATAAATAAATACAGACCGGACGTTCACTTTGGTTCAGGGGCATAAATGTGTTTCAGTGTTTTTCGCCTGGGTCAATTCTTCTGGTAATCTGAAATGGATGATTTTAGACCAGAGTTTGTTAAGCTGTATGTGGTTGGTTTGGGTTGTTGAAGTGCAGAAGGGAATCTGAATTGGTTTCATTTCAGTGTTCAGTTTCCCTCAGCTGATTTGAGATATTTCACTTTTTAAGGGAATTTTTATGTTGTTTAAAATTCCCGAGGAGTGTGTGATTGCAAATACACAATGTTCATGAGTACTTGTTTTGTTTGCTCATTTCTTAACTGGTTTATTTTCCTCTTTTTTTACTTGCTTTTATTATCATGGATAATTACACCTTTTGTTTATTAAGGTCTGTTAAAACTACCGTCGACCTGACATCAAGTTGTTTTTCTAAGCGTTATCTGTATCTCAACGGTATTAATGTCTCACCGATGTGAAATGATTCCTGTCTGTCGTACGAGCAGCATGAAGGTGTTTGTGAGATCATGGAGGTGTTTCACGTTAGTCTGATGTGATTTGTTAAATCAAGTGTCACCATTCTCAGAAAATTCTATTGTGAGTGATCACATTAAACAATTTTTATCTGACAGACCAAAAAAAGGAGGAAGTTTCATAGCTTAACCTCTTTTCTGTCACCCACCCCTTTTAAGTGTGTGTGGGGGGGGATTTGATGTGCACCTTCAAATGAATATAACTCTGGCATTTTTTTGGTCTAGAAGCCTAATCTTGGTCTTGTTTTAAATAAGGATTTGCAACCGTCAATGATCCACAGTTTTGAATTATATGACGGAAGCGGGAGAGCACATGTGTTAGAAACACATAGATAATGTATCCATAATCTCTGCTGGCAATAAGTGCATTATTCATGGTGAAAAACTCTGTTTAAAAGAGTCAAAATGTTGCAGTGTTTGTACACACTAGCTGAGAACGATATGTCTGTCTTCGCTAGCGATTCATTTATATGCTTCCTTTAGTAGTGCAAACTTTTAATGTCACGCTTGTGAGATTGTTTTGGATGTTTGCGACACAAATAAACACACAATGCCCTAAAAAGACCGATTGAGAAGCTATATGTATAGTGAAGTTTCGTAGTAGCCGCAGCATGGAGGCTGTCAATCATAGCAGTGGCGGGACGCTGGGACGAACGCTCTTAAAGTGAAAATGCACAAATCAGACAATCAGAGGATGAAAAACAGGGTGGAAAATTTGTGTAAATTAATTAAATTTGAGGGACAAAAACAAGTAATATAATAAATACACCTCAGAGAACATAATAAACTAATAAAACAAACACGTCATGACCCCTTTAAAGGAGAGACTGTGCTGAAAATCTCTCCACAAACCCAAGCAGCAGTACAGCAGCACACTTGAAATTACCCACAATGCACTAGCAGGGTGCCAGTGAGTTTGGCACAGGCAAACTGAAACTGCAATGAGTGATCAACCTCACGCATATTTTCTAAAGGGAATTATTCCAGCGACTGTTTTGCTTTTATAGTCATGCTGTAGTTTGTGATTCTGGCTAACTGATAACTGCAGGTCACATGCGCTCACAGACAACGGCAGGTAGTTTTCTGTGCCGGTGGCGGAACGAATTGGAGTCTCCGCGGTCCAGTGAAGCTATCCAAACACAAGGTGTGTAGGAGGGCTGAGAGGCGACCCTTTCCCATGATCCCTCATCCAGAGTTGTGCTCGCTGAAGGTGAAGTGACGTGGACCTTACCGGTCTGCTCGTCGAGGAGGGAGGGAGTTTTTGACGACAGATAAACATTAGCAAGCGCAGTAGTGGGTTAATCTGTCATTAATTCAGCTCATTACAGGCCTGTCATCAGACTTGAGTTCAGGTGGAGCGTTGGAGGAGAAAGGGAATTCTCACAGTGTGAAATGAATGAAATCAACCAGTAGGAACGTTGAAGAGATGACGTTTTAGCTGCATTCCCAGTATCTGTCTGTTTCCTCTACTACGGTCAAGAAAATGAAAACGTCTACTTAGGAAGTAAATGAAAACAGTGTCATGTCTTGTATGATTGCAGTTCTTTCAGATGGATCACACTGGTTAAAGCATGTACAATACTTCAGGCTGGTTTTGTGTACCGCTTGTATTGTAGTATATTACTGTTATGAAATTCCAATACTGTTGTGTACTTACATACTTTCATGAAAGAATGTTGATGACAGCATAAACACAGATGTGTGTGTGTGTGTGTGTGTGTGTGTTTGCACTGGGTGTATTCAGTAGGACTCAGCTGAAGAAGGCCAGCTGAGAGACCTGCATCTAATTTTATTTAGAAAAAAGAGAGAGAGAGAGGCGTGATGAGGTGTGAGGTTTGATCGGTCGGTGGGTTAGTTGGTTGGTAAACGGTAGTTGTGGGTGGTCCGCAGTGCCACTCTCTCCTGCTCATTTTTAAAGTGGTTTGTTTGACACTCTCTGGCCTTAATTTGCGCTGTTATTTCCTGCTGCACTTACAGCTGTGTGTGAGTTCCCATCATGCACTGCAGCCTCTGTGACCTCTCACATTTACTCATAACATCACTGCCCCCCTGTGGATGATCCCACTGCACAGTGGCCTTTATCAGTCAGATGTTTATCATTTCATGCTGATTCCTGCATTCAGTTAAGATGAGAAGACCTAATAGGACTATTAGAAATGTGTTCAAATATTCCTACTCAGAGAATACTTGAGATAAATGCGTGCGTGCGTGTGTTACACTTTAATCTAAAGTTTTTGGCTCATGAGCATCTTAGAAACAGCAGTGGTCCTTCTGAACGCTGTGTCGCATGGAAACCTGTGGCGCAGGTGGTTCTTCTGTTCTCCAGCTTTAATGGGCTCAGTGTAAACGCTCGTGCAGCTCTCTGCTCTACAAATAAATAATTACCAAAGCCTATCGAATGGATACGTCAAACACACAGAGGAACGTCTCACTCTTTCTGTCTCACTCTTTCTGTCTCGTTCTCTCATCTCTCTCTCTCAATCAGTTTTAATGTACTTTAGTGTCATGTCAAACACTTGTACACTTAAATCAACAACAGTGTAAAACAGTGTAGTTTATGTCATAAAAGTGACGTAAAAGTATATGATGTAGTCTTGACCGGTGAAAAACAAAATGATCTCTCTATAGACGGATTCAGCAGTAATAACATAAACAAACTGCTTACGTGGAACAAACGTACCTTCCGGTAAACTTTCGCAAAGAATCAATAGTGTTCACTTTATGCAGCACTGCGCAGACCGATCGGCGGCAAAATCAGACATTTTGTATGATTTGAGCTGGCGCTGAAGGCATGTGACTGTGACGTGTGGTTTTAAAGGACCACGAGAGCATTTCGAGAGCAGCTGCCTGCAAAGCGGCTGCAAGGTGTTCTGATGACAACACAGCTCTTCGTGATGGGTCGCCTTACTGATGACAATGATCACATGCATTTCATGTTTAATCCAACCTTCAGTTCCACTAATAAACATTATAAATTCATGTTTTTATAAGACTTAAAGACACTATGCAGTTATTTTACCTTAATATAACCGCTTCAAAGTTATTTCGGTGGTAAACAAAGTCATAGTAGGGCGAATCATCCTCCTGTTGAAGCTCGGGGAGGACGCCGCTAGCAAATCCTGTGACGGCATTGCAAGCTTGGCAGGAGCGCCCCTGACAAATCTTACGAGAATCACGGCTTGCTTTACGGCAACGACGTCACACACGTTAGGCTTGTTCGACTTCATGCAGCACTGCAAGAACTGACCGCCGGATGACGTCAAAGTACTGCGAGAATGATCCGAGACGTCACTTTGACGTCATCCGGCTGTCGGTTCTTGCAGCGCCGCATGAAGTCGATCAAGCCTATAAACAACAACTGCACGCGCGAATTTGAGACGTGATGCTAAACGATTTAAAAGTTAAGAAAGCGCGTTTGGAATAGAGAAGGAAAAGGAAAAGAGAATCTGATCATGTTAGAAACGGGACAAGAGTCCCACTCGGTCAGGTTTTTACTCGTTGGCATGAGCTTAAAGACAGCACTGGATGGGATGTTGACCTGCCGATCTTGTTGATGGACTAGTAAGTAAATCTCTTATTTGTAAACTTGTTTGCGGTCTATGTTGTATTTTGTTGCGCTTGCTTGTTGTATGTCATGCGATTATCATGACAACAGTTGTCAATATCTCACATAATGATCAGGACATAAATAAAGCCTAGAGGTTGTAAATAGTGTAAATATGCAAAATTTGCATAAAAACGAAAAGAAAACACAGCACACACGTCACTACGGCAAGCAGCAGGTTCCGGCTTGACGGCTCCGTCTTCAACTCCTTCGACTGCAAGCAGCAAACCTCGCCGATCGGTCTGCGCAGCGCCGCATGAACTCGAACACACCTAATAACAAGAGTCCTTTTAGAGTAGTTTATTTCTAATAAACAAGTAGATGACATTAGTTTAAATCAAACAACTACACTGAGCTAACGTTACTGTGTAAAATGTGTCTTATATAATCTATACAATCTTAACTTCAGATCAGCTGTCAAACCTCCCTTCACATAGCGCTGATCCATGATCGATGTCTCCTCTCATCTTTAGGAAACCAATTTTTTTTTATATTTGTCCCCGAGTTCAGTTTAGCCACTAGTCAGACCATTAAACAAACAGAGACCGGAAGTTAAGTTTAGTCCAGGTGCGTAACCGCAACAGGCGCATGCGTCCGATGAAACCGTCTAAAGTGAGGTGAGGTCCATGTATTCTCCGTGTTTTGTCTCATGTGATCTGTCTTAAAGTGCTGGCCAGAAATATTTTACCCTTTTGTTGTTGTCTTTGAGTTTACGTGTAATTCATGTATCTGTGTTGTATGTTTGTAACTTTATATGTGCGATGAGTAGCAGTAATACACGCAGACAGCAGCGAGTGTGAATGGACGTCATCTGTGCATTTGTGTCCTGCAGTAAATCTGAGGCATGTTATCTGCAGCTCTGATCTAGTTCATGAAATAGTTAATAATCTCTCCTGTGTGTAAACTTTAGAAGTGCGACAGTAATTCATACTTTGACTGAAACATCTCGTCTCAGTTTTGAACCCATGAAATGAGTTGTTGGGAACTGATCGAATGCGTGTGACATAACTCTGTGATTCACGGTGAGATTTGGCTGATTCTGGCTGTCTGTATATTTGTTTGTAGATTTGTCTTCATGTCTGTCCTTTTTGTAAATGTGTCTGTCTGCACATACTGCTTGTCTCTCTGTCTGCCTGTCTGTGTGTCTCTAGCTGTCTTTGATTTGTGTGTTTGTCTGTGTCTCTGTGGATTAGAGCTGTTTGTCTGTAACATGCACTGATATTGTGCACTTGTTTTGCATTACCTGTAGTGCTGTGTGTGCTTTAGTCTCGTGTATGATCAGAATCCTTCACAAGAAACGTCAGCGAAGGTTTGGCTTTTCCACTCACACCTGCAGTAAGAAACAGATGGTATGAATACAACACTGTTCAGATGTCTGGTGGAGTCTCATGCACACTAGATGCTGAAGTTTATTTGAACAGTGATTGCACTTAACATGAGGAGGAAGTGACTGGACTCGGTGTTATTCACAGTGATGCATATTTCACCGCTCTCTTTTACCTCCAATCAAAATAATCCAGCGCTTGAATACACATTAGTGCCCTACACCTGCAGCTTACACACTCTGTGCCCTATACAAAAAAGAGTAACAAATTATTAAGTTACTGTTACAATAAATAATAAGTTGTAGAGTTATTTAACTCATATTTTTTAATAGTTAGCAAAGCGATTGATTGGACGCTCAAAGTACATTTGAGAGTCCTTCCCAGGTTGGATCATTGGCGAGGCTACATAAGAGATACATAAGGTCCAATCAGATTCACGGCTGGCCCACCCACTCAGAAGAGACACAACATTTTTTTTGTTGGAAAGCAGAAGAAATCATGCATCATTAAGGAAATAAAAATCGCTATAAAAATAATTGCATCATTCAGAAATAAATAACTATTTATATAGAAAGTTTAGCACAAACCTTGCAGATGTTAACATTCAAGGCATTTTAAACAATTTGAGCGCAAGAAGATGTTAAAGTTTTCAAACACACAATCTCTCTGCGGTTGACAGGACACAATAATATCTTGAGTCCTCTCATAAAAACAATCAGTTATGTCTTAAAGTGAAAGCAAACAGTTAAGGAAGAAATTAGATATCAGTATATTGATCCGTGGTTAGTTGTTCTTAAAGTGGTGGCAGTACCCTCACTATAAATGTTTGTGTCATTATGTTAATCAAACAACAGAAGACAAAATCATTTCTATAGCTTTAAAAAGATGAATTATATTTCATTTAGAAAATAAAGAGGAAAGTGTTAATAATATGCATTTGATTATATTTCTGTTCCTACTGTTAGACTTTAGTTGTAACTTTGTTCTTTTCTATTTTCATGTGCTTATAATTTCTTGATTTGTTCTTATTTTATTTTCCACCATCACTTTTTTGCTGGTCCTAAAATTATTCAATCCATGACTCAAAAATTTTAATGTAATCCATTTAACCACTACTGTATTGTATAATTAGGTTATTTAAGAATAGACATTGAGATCCACACTATTTTAGCGAGGTCCACTCCGTTTAAAATTTCTGGCCTCGCCACTGGTTTGTATGATTCATATGTGTGTTCTCAGCACTCACAGTTGTGTGTATCTCAGTGTCACTCATTGCTTGATCTTCTCTCTCTGTGTTGTTGTTGTTGTTCAGCATCAGCTGTTCTGATGTCAGTGTCTTGTGTCAGTGTGTGCAGAGGATGAGGACAGGACAGCTTTATTAAATACTCACTCAACGTGTAGTCAGTATGTCATGTGTGCAGGTGCTCTGTCTGATACTGAATCCACCAATCACAGCGCAGTATAAGGCTGTGAGAGTTCCATGATTGGCTGCTCTGTTTATTGTCATAAAATTAGACAGTTGAAATGCCAGATATAGGGTTAGATACTTAACAACTGATGCACTTGTTTTTCTTACACACTTGTTTTTCTTACGCACTTTGTTTTCTTGCGCACTTTGTTTTTCTTACACACTTGTTTTTTTTGCGCACTTTGTTTTCTTACGCACTTTGTTTTCTTACGCACTTTGTTTTCTTACGCACTTTGTTTCTCTTACGCACTTGTTTTTCTTACGCACTTGTTTTTCTTACGCACTTTGTTTTCTTGCGCACTTTGTTTTTCTTACACACTTGTTTTTTTTGCGCACTTTGTTTTCTTACGCACTTTGTTTTTTTCGCGCACTTGTTTTTCTCACGCACTTGTTTTTCTTACGCACTTTGTTTTTCTTACGCACTTTGTTTTCTAACGCACTTTGTTTTCTAACGCACTTTGTTTTCTTACGCACTTTGTTGTTCTCACACACTTGTTTTTCTTACGCACTTGTTTTTCTTACGCACTTTGTTTTCTTATGCACTTTGTTTTCTCACGCACTTGTTTTTCTTACGCACTTTGTTTTTCTTACGCACTTTGTTTTCTAACGCACTTTGTTTTCTAACGCACTTTGTTTTCTTACGCACTTGTTTTTCTTACGCACTTTGTTTTCTTACGCACTTTGTTTTCTTACGCACTTTGTTTCTCTTACGCACTTGTTTTTCTTACGCACTTTGTTTTCTTACGCACTTTGTTTTCTTACGCACTTTGTTTTCTTACGCACTTTGTTTTCTTACGCACTTTGTTTCTCTTACGCACTTGTTTTTCTTACGCACTTGTTTTTCTTGCGCACTTTGATCTTTTCTTGCGCACTTTGATTTTTTCTTGCGCACTTGTTTTTCTTGAGCACTTTGTTTTCTTACGCACTTTGTTTTTCTTACGCACTTGTTTTTCTTACGCACTTTGTTTTTCTTACGCACTTGTTTTTCTTACGCACTTTGTTTTCTAACGCACTTTGTTTTCTAACGCACTTTGTTTTCTTACGCACTTGTTTTTCTTACGCACTTTGTTTTCTTACGCACTTTGTTTTCTTACGCACTTTGTTTCTCTTACGCACTTGTTTTTCTTACGCACTTTGTTTTCTTACGCACTTTGTTTTCTTACGCACTTTGTTTTCTTACGCACTTTGTTTCTCTTACGCACTTGTTTTTCTTACGCACTTGTTTTTCTTACGCACTTTGTTTTCTTGCGCACTTTGTTTTTTTTGCGCACTTTGTTTTCTTACGCACTTTGTTTTTTTCGCGCACTTGTTTTTCTCACGCACTTGTTTTTCTTACGCACTTTGTTTTTCTTACGCACTTGTTTTTCTCTATAAATATCCTAGCGTACACTTGAACTGAAAGCTTTCAGACATTCTGTGTTAATATAGAGTTTGGTATGTGTCCTGATATCAGCATAGACCACCGCAGGTGTGTGACATTGACTTTAGACTAAATTAAACTCCTCTGCTGTTTGTTTACTGTCATGGGGTCAGTACAAATGACTCCTGAAATTACAGATGTTATTCTGACAGGAAAATGTCCTCGCCGCTCTTCGTATCTGTTAGATCAAAGAGCTCGTCCCTCGTACGGCTTCGTCTTCAATGACTGCCGGAGACTTTGATGTGCCTCGTGTGTTTATCATAGCAGAGCCGTCGCGCTGGGCCTGAGCCATGATTGGAAGAGAACTTTTAGACTGCAGGTGGCCCGGCGTGTGTGTTGTTATCAGACACACACACAGAGAGTGAATGAGAGAACGAGAGAGAGAGAGAGAGAGAGACTCTTAAAAGGCCATAAAGTTTCTTTAATATAGCTTTTAAAGGAAGAGAAGATCCACTGGAACATCAAGAGCAAATCTTACTGTTGAATTCAACAGGATGTTTCAAATGTCACACACAATACAACACACAGTACTTAGATGTTTTGACACACATCTGCTCGTGTGAGTGTTTATGTACGTTTTTGTTTGTACGCTTGTCTACTTGCATTTTCTTCCTCTTGCATTTAATCATTTGTGATGGCGGATGCTAATTGTCTCTCGGTGAGTTCCCCCGCGGGCCTGACATACAAGATTCTGAACCGTTCCAAAGCTGTTCTGGAAGTCGTGGAGCTCATCGTCGCTCTTATCTGATGATTGAGGCGTTCTGATTTACGCCAGTGAATTCCCACTAAATCCCGAAGGCATGGGAGCCATTATGTGCACGCTCATGAAGAATGACCTCAGCACTGAACTGTGGGTAAAGATGATTATTTAAGAACCAGAGCGCCTGAAACTTTCTTGGACATTTAATAAAGGAAAATGTTATTTTTGGGCAGCGTTTAAGATGATTTGAGGTGCTGTGTTAAAGCCAAGATGGGTTTGTCAGAACAGTCCGTTATACAACTGTACAGGTTTGTGTGTGTGTTTGATGCAGTGATGCAAACTAACAGGTTTGTTGCATTTGTTATTAACCCCATCAACACAGGTGAAATGACTATAAATACTACAAATCAAGTTGTTAGAAGTACACAGCTCATCATTCATCTGGCATTAAGAAAAAATAATTGGAGAAGAATGTCATGCCCAGGGCATCATGAACCAGATTTTAGGCTTCCAACAACTATAAAATCTGAATTAATTTTTTTGCGCGTGTGCGTGATGTAGGTGCAGTGCTGCTGGTGAGTGTTCAGGGCATCGCTGTAAACGTGGATCCAGTTCTGTTCTCCTGGCTCCTGTTTCAACCTCAGAGGTCCAGTGGCACCAGACCTCCTCAACAGGTTCCTATGGTGATGAAGAAGAGGAGGGAAGATGAAGCTTCTGTTGGCAGCACTCCATTGACCAAACAACCCAGCAATCCGGCCTCAGACTACACCAGCAGTCCTGTGAAAACTAAGACACAGACAGGTGCGCACACATTCTTAATGCTTTTATCAGGTTTAATTTAATGACTGGAATAAATCAAGCAGATTCATGAGTAGAGTTTTTTTTGGTGAGTGTTTGATTTGGTGTTATATCAGACAGGTTTAGGAGGAGGTGTTTGTGGGAGGAGTGTAATAATCCTTCCAGAATTAAAGCATTACAGAAGTGTGGTTTTTATTAGCACAAACAATACACCAATCTGTACACGCACACACACACGCACGCGCACACACACACACACACACACACACACACACACACACACACACACACACACACACACACACACACACACAGAGACTGATCCAGCAGCACCTGTATACATGAAGCTCAGGACTGAAACCAGTGATACTGTGTGAGACAGTAACATTACTCTTAAATGTGACGCTCTGACTGTTTATATTTGTGTGTGTAGAGTCAAGGCCTCTGTCTGTCCCAGTCAAAATCTTTCCTTCGTTTGAAGAGCGACATTTGAGTTCGGAAGAGCGGATGAAGAACCTGATAACAGAAACGTGGAACGCCGTCAAACACCTCACACTGCAGGTGACACAAACACACACACACACACACACACACACAGACATTAAACACTTCACACTGCAGGTGACACAAACACACACACACACACACACACACACACACACACACACACACACACACACACACACACACATTAAACACTTCACACTGCAGGTGACACACGAACATTAAGTGTTTGTATTTGGTTTGGCTCTGAGGTGGAGAGTTATCACAACATTAAAAGGAGATTATAGCCCTCAAATTGATTTAGTCTGTGTGAATATATGAGCTGAAGTTTTTATTATCCTCTGTGTGCTCTACATCAGTGTTTCTCAACCCTGGTCCTCGGGCACCCCCTCCCAGAAAGTTTTAGATGCCTCCTTATTTAACACACCTGATTTAAATCATCAGCTTGTTAGCGAGACATGTTTACCATTTTAGAAGGAGGCTGATGAGTTGAATCAGGTGTTTTAAATAAGGAGACGTCTAAAACTTTCTGGGAGGGGGTGCCCGAGGACCAGGGTTGGGAAACACTGCTCTACATTAACCTGAAACACAAATGTATGATATCACATTCATTATTTCTGTGTTTGGGTCCACATGACATAAGCCAAATATTTCATCTTTGTTGTGTGTATAAGTTTAGTAATAAAATATTTGCAGCATCATAACTCAACTCAACTGCCCAGCCCTCCGTATCACTCATTCCCTTGTAGGGTCAGAGGTCAATGCTCTTTTCTGTTAGCTCTATCTGTGAGGACAGATGACCAATCAGGGACAGGAATGATGTTGTGTGTGGGTGCGACTGTGGACAATGTGTCCGTTGTGAACTGCAGAGCCTTTTGGAGCGGATTGTAAAAACACGGGCGTGCGTTTCATCCCGTGTGTGTCCCACAGCTGCGCCTGAAGCTCTGTGTTTCATCTGCTGGGAGCCAATCACATGTTCCACACAGCGAGGTCACTTCCTGTGTCTGTGAGAGTGTGATTTGTGTTGTTTATCGTTCATTATTTGTGTATGTGTGTTGGAGTGTCAGGTCTGATGTTGATGATGTCACTGATTTTACATTAATGAAAGATGAGAATTAGAAGCAGTTTTTTGAAATTCTGTCTTATGGTCATTTCTTACCAACTAGAAATATAGAGAGATGAAGAGATGAGGTAGAGAAGAAGATGAGATCTATATGAGCTTTTAGATGTATTATTTGGAAAAATTCTAAGCCCTGCCAAATGTAAATGTGTTTATATCTCACATGTACACACGCACTCATCTCACACACATACATGCACAGTGACACACACTGGGTGTTGTAAGATTTTCTCTGTGTGTTTTTTTTGTGCAGGTTGAGCTTCAGTCGCTTTGCGTGTTTGTGCCGTCTGACAGTTTGCCGTCACCCAGTACTCTGGTGTGTGGTGATATTCCAGGCACCGTACGCAGCTGGTATCACAGTCAGACGTGCATGCCTGCGACGCTGGTGTTGTGTCTGCCGCAGGTCAGCGTGATGAGCGCTGGTCACAGACGCATGGAACCGCTGCAGGACTTACCGTTCACTGTTCACAGACCTGTGCTGGAGGAGGGTACGACCGCTCACCTCACATAGTTTCTATATGCTGTAGACTTCACTTGACACCTGAACATGCACACGTGCTTTACCATTACAACACTAACTATTCTGTCTGTGTGTGTGTCTGTTTTTCTCTGTGTGTCTTCCTCAGGTGATGCATTTCCGTGGACAGTGTGTGTAAATCAGTTAAGTGTGTACTCTCTCCTGGGACACCAGCGTTCTCTAAGTGTTCTTGATCCCATGGGCTGCACATCCACCCTGGCGCTCACTGGACCAAAACTACAGCCAGACACTAAACACGCTTTCATCATATGTTTACATGTGGACCTTCAGCCTGTGCACCTGAAATGCTCAAATCCTCAGGTTCAGCTGAGTTTCTGTGTGTGTGCGTGCGTGCGTGCGTGCGTTTGTGTGTGTGTGTGTGTGTGTGTGTTTGAATAAACCTTTGGGGCAAAAATGTCCTCCAGAAGTGCCAAATGTGACAAAAAAATCTTTATTCTTACAGTACAGAAATGTATTAGTCTGTAGTAATAATCATTATTCTCTATATGCAAACATGAGTCTGATATGGCTTCATATGTCATGCTGAGCTTTGTGTGAGTTGACATAAACGGAGCTGTCAGTCATGCTGGTGTGAGATCACAAACACACACACATACACACACACACACACACACACACACACACACACTAAAAACACGCACACAGTCAGATGTTGTGACTTTCTTCAGTTTGTGGAAACAGTGAATATAACTTTGGCCGAGTTGTGCTCTGTCTTGTTGTGATGTTTTATCTGCACACAAACACAAACTGATCTGAGCGTTAAATGTGGAAACATGAGAATGTGAGATGTTTGTTTTATTTGATGGGAGAACGCCAGCACTGATCTCTGCTGTTTTATAGAGCATCTTTTGTTTTGGTGAACATAAAATTGATATTGATGGGTCCGAGCACACATCTAGAATCGCTCTCGATCGCTGCATGCTGATTGGATGCAGAACAACAGCGAGAGGAGGACAAAATCATTTCCTTGTTTTGTCAAGCTAGAGCTGAATTGCCAGTAATCCCTAACAGAACAGAGCAGTTTCCAGCCTCTCCCTCCCTCTCTTTCTCATTCTCTATCTCTCTATTAATTAATATAGGAGGCACCTTGTGTGCTGATTATGAAGAGAAGAGAGACACAGAGATAGACGTTTCTGTAAAGATGGACAACCATTACCTGGAGCACTCCACTAATCTGGGCTTTGATTAAATCTACAAACTTTAACAGAGATTTGTGTTACTTCACTGTTGTTAGATTAGGTGACTCCGTATTACTCCAATGTTAATTTTTTCAATGTGTGCTTTATTGGCATGAGGAAACCATAGGTTTGTATTGGGCTGTGTGTAATGTTACTTTCTCTGTGTCTCTCTCAGGTTCAGCTGCTGTATGGTTTATGGTGTAGATGGAGTCAGATTCTCAGCATACTTGACCAGATGAAGAACAGAGGAACCCAAAGACAATCAGCAGCATTTCCAGACTCTACAGCACCGCCCGCTGGTCCTTTCTCACCTGTCCACAGCAGTGCTGGCACCATCCCACCAGATACCAGTACCTATAGTCCATCAGCTGACCTGGGCTCTCCAACAGAGGTCATATACACACACACACAACTGCAGAAACACAACTGTACACACACACACACATCATTGATGTACCCATTATTGTAGAGATGATGTATATATATATATATATATATATTAGAGATGCACAGAATTCCCATTTTTCTTTAGGTGTGACCTGGAGATTCTGATTTTCTTTCTAAGATCTATAATTGACAGCATATATAGGCTACAAACTAAAATCTACTTTTCTTTAATAAAAAAAAATTAATCATAAAATAAATGATGAAACATTGCACTTTTACCTGAACTGCATTAAATCACATGATCTTCTTTCCAGGGCTGGATTATGCATAGACAGGATTGGGCGTGTGCTCTGGGGCACCAGGCAATAGTGGGGCACCAAAGGCTCCAGACTGCGACCAAAATGCTTTTCTTACAAGTACTCATGCATGTGCGGACCCTCGTGACAAAATACGGAATGCGCTATTGGGTTTTAACTGCTCAGTTGCATGACGATTAATGCAATTTCATCAATCGTGCGTAATGACAGCAAGTCTATTTATTTTTCAGTAATGCAGTTATTTTGGGAAAGTGTGAATAATGGCATTGCAGGCTGATTTAAGGTGTGCCCTAAATTTTCTGTTGGTGCTCCTAAAATTTTCAGGGGCTACAGTACTCTAATAACAAAAAAATTAGCCTAGAGCCCTGAGTGAGTAGACTTAGTCTAGACTAGACTTAGACTAGGGATTAGTTTGTAACTGGCTGCATGTGTGATAAGTAGGGATTGGCAGGATGGGTTTATTTATTTATTGTTTGTGGTTATGGCACATTTGGAGATCTGAATGGTTAGCGTTACAAGCGACTGTGGTCCACAGTAGAGACTGGGGGCGTGTTTAATGTCGTGCTGCACTGCGCAAACCTTGCAGTGTATGACATCACAGTACCAGTGATTCAAAAGCAAATGGAGAAGTCCGCTGACTCCGCTCCGAAGGCGCACCCCGTCTGGGTACATTTTGAACCTGATCAACGGGATTTTTGTCTAATCAAAGTGAAGCCTAATCTCACTGCGTCCTTTTAAAACCATGGTGTGATTATGGGGCGATTTGTGGGGGCGGCTTGAGTCGCGGTCTTGGTCAAACAGATCACGTTTCCATGTACAGAATTAAGTTAATGCTGCTTCTACTGTGAGTGTGCGTGTGGCTGTGACGTTATTGCTTGTGCCACTGGCAATAAAAGGACCGGCTCAGAATCAGAATGTCGTGAGACTGACCATCCAATTACCTGTCCAGATGATCATGTGTAAAATCCCAGTCTCTGGCCTGTCAATCTGTGCATCTCTAATGTGTGTGTGTGTGTGTGTGTGTGTGTGTGTGTGTGTGTGTTTTAAACTTGCTGATGGCAGTCAATAAACAGAAAAGTTGGTCCTGCAAAATGTCCTCAGTGAGAGTGTGTTTGTGTACATTGAGAATCACGCAAATATTCATTGCTGTTTTTATTACTCTGAATGGGTTTCATGTTTTGAATGGTCTCAGTTGTGTCAAGTTTCACACAGAGTTGTATTGTAATGTGTTGTGTGTTTGTGTGTGTAGGGTGATTCAGTGCACACCGAGGATCCGGTGCAGTGTGAGACGATGACTCTTGAACAGAAGACCTGCAGCTTCAGCGGTGCGAGTGGAAAACTCAGCGTTTGGATGCAGTGGATGCTGCCCAAACTTACACTTAAACTCTTTTCTTCTGAGCACAGAGACAACGGTACTCATCACACCATCTCACATCCAGTGTTGGGAACATTACTTTGAAAAGTAACTGTTAAATCATTATAAAAGTAACTAATTACTAGGGAAAGTAACTATTGTGTTACTTAAAAAATGTTCAAAGAACTTTGATTCCCCCAATATTAAATCTGTTATGGACACTAAAGAGAAAGCAGTAATTTTGTAGCAGCATGTGACGATGTGAGATGCTTCATTAGATGTGGTTGTCTCACCTCCTCCTCCTCTAAGACCTTTTTTACACTGTCTGTCCAAATATGATTTTGGTGCATATCAGATTGGAATCCAATTACATTTAGAACAGCCAAATGTTGTGCCAGCGTGACGTCATTGCAATAGAAACGACAGAACGCTACAGGACGCACAGATCGGATCTGAACAGTTGTGATACAGTACACAATATGGACAGTACGTATGTCCAATCGGATATGCACCAAATATCATCAGATATGGACTGACAGTGTGAACAAGGTATAACACACAAACACACACCAATCATCATCAGTTATGTGCCCCCCCCACACACACACACACGAGAAAAACATTGCCTGTCTGGCTGAGAGAGAGAACATACTTGAAATCGCTTCAGTGAGATCAATTATAGTAACGCGTAACATTTTAATGTAAGTAACGGTAACGGCATTATAATTTATTTGATTACTTGTTACTGAAAAAGTAATGCCGTTAGTAACGCTGTTTATTTATAACCCCGTTATTCCCATCACGGCACACATCTTAAACTCTGATCTGATCTCTCTTATTTAACATAAGATCTCATCTCATGATCTCATGTCCACTGTTACAGACAGAGAGGTGTTCATATATTCACACGCAAACACTGACAGAACGCCAACGCTTTACTGTTGTAAAATGTGTAATAATCTTATAAGGTTAAATTCTTTGACAGTTGTTTTAACGTGAAGCCCAGGATGAGAGATGACATTGTGCTGAGTATATTTAGGACATCAATGATGAGATAAAAGAGGCTTGAGGAAGGAACAGAGGTCAGAGGTTACATCACTAAAACACTTCAGAAACACACAGACAGCAATTTTACTGATCTTGGACCTCCTGTCACAGTTCTGTGATCTGTGTGTGTGTGTGTGTATGTGTGGAAAGGAAATTTGTGTGTGACGGGCCCCTGAGAAACAGCTCGGCCCTTCACACGTGTGCCGCTGTTGTTTGTTGTTGACCGTCGGGTGCTGATTGGACACGTTACTCTACCAAACAGGAAACAGGAAGCAACTCTGAGCTCCAGAGCCCAGCGAGAGCACAGCTGCCTAAACGGCAGAACAAGCAGAGATTGACAGAGAATGACACGAGTCCCCGGTCGGGTGTTCATGTGTCTCCGCTAAACTCTGACCTCCTGCTAATGGAGTTTCAGTGAACTTGAGCTTTCAAACGCTCTCTTGTGTATCTCACTTACAGCTCAACATCTGCAGGTGTGCGTGTGTGTGTTGCCATATCCTCATTAGTGTGTGTTTGTGTTTGTTTCCCAGAGGTCTGTGTGGTGGCGGAGATGGAGGACATGAGCGCATCAGTGGATGTCCAGGACGTTTACACCAAGGTGAAATGTAAAGTGGGAAGTTTCCACATAGATCACTACAGAAGCAGGTGAGAAAAGTGTTTTGTGTGTTATTGAGTTTGGGGGCAGAGAGAGGTTCAGGTGTCGTTCCACACACGAGCTGATCCAGCGTGAGAGAGAAAGCGAGACGGCCGAATATCTTCACCGAGAGCTTGTGTGTGTTGTAGGCCTGCTGAAGGTTTCCTCTATGATGGTGTGATTCTGCAGTGTAAGGAGACACCTGTGGTGAGAACTCGAAACACGAAACACACCGTTCATCTAAAAGAGCTGTGTGTGTGTGTGTGTGGGTGTGTGTATCAATGCTCATATGCAACTGCTCCTGTGTTTAACAGCAGAACCCTCTTCTACAAAATCAAGATCTCATGAAACTAAAACTGCACAAATGATTTTGATGTTGTCACTCAAATAAATCGCATCTAATGCTGAAATAAAGCCGAGATCATAATGAAGTTATATATACTAGTGATGATAAATAACCTGTCAGTGTATGGTCTGCTGTTGGACATTGTGTGTGTGTGTGTGTGTGTGTGTGTGTTTGTTTGTGTGTGTGTGTGTGTGTGTGTGGTGATTTCTCTTCTCTCTGCTCCCAGAATCCTTTTCACCTGCTTCTAATCAAGCAGCAAAGCAATCAGATGACTGAAGCCAGAATCTTTCTCCTCTGTTTCTCTTTGTGTTTGCGTGTCTGTGTGTTGTGGCAGTGCTGAAGAGAGAGCGTCGTCGTGTGCTGGGGTCGTCCTCTCTTGCACTGACAGGCTCAACAGACGCACGGTTCTACTGCGACCGCTCGGCAGGCAGGACCCTCACAGCCATTTCACCTTCTTTCCTCCTGTAAGACTTTCTGACTCTGTTTCCTCTGCAAATGTCAATTCTGCTAAAGCCTTTTTTAATTGTTTCAACACGAATTGTAACCATTACATGATCAAGCCTCTTTAATTGGAGGTTTTTATGCACTTTTAAAGGCACCAGTGGCCAAACTTCTCTCCAGTGAACCCAATTTCTGAATGTTGTATAACATCACAGCTGAAATTCATGATTATAAAACAACGAGAGAGGTTTAGACACTGCATTACTTTCACACACTCACTGACTTCTGTCAAAGGCAAAACTAACATTGTTCTTAGCGTTTAAACCTGAGAAACTAACAGTTAGGTTAAGGGGCGGGACATTTCCAAAACGAGTCTTTTCAAAACATTGATGAAGAAACTTTTGATACACATTTCTTTGGGATTTTTGTGGCTCTGCTAACAGGTCACAGTCAGTCTTGGGTACTTTTTGGGAAAAAAGTTATTCATTACTAGTTACTAATTACATCTTCAATCAAGTAATTCGATTACTGTACAAATTACTCTCTTCAAAAACTATTTATTTTTTATTACTAACTACTTTCTATTTAGTAAATGATACAATACAAAGATAACGGCTCAAATATCATATAAAAGTACATCAGTTATTCTGGTCACACATTTCACACACAGGTCCAATTCTCTATTAACTACTTTTGCCTCAATCCTAACCCAATACTTAGTAAAGTAGTTGTTAAGTTTAAGTATTGGTAAGGATTGGGTAGGATTAACCCTAACCCTAATATACAGTGAGGAAAATAAGTATTTGAACATCCTGCTATTTTGCAAGTTCTCCCACTTAAAAAATCATGGAGGGGTCTGAAATTGTCATCGTAGGTGCATGTCCACTGTGAGAGATGTAAAAAAAATCCAGAAATCACAATATATGATTTTTAACTATTTATTTGTATGATACAGCTGCAAAAAAGTATTTGAGCACCTGTCTATCAGCTAGAATTCTCAAAGACCTGTTAGTCTGCCTTTAAAATGTCCACCTCCACTCCATTTATTATCCTAAATTAGATGCACCTATTTGAGGTCGTTAGCTGCATAAAGACACCTGTCCACCCCATACAATCAGTAAGAATCCAACTACTTACATGGCCAAGATCAAAGAGCTCTCCAAAGACACTAGAGACAATATTGTACACCTCCACAAGACTGGAAAGGGCTACAGGGAAATTGCCAAGCAGCTTGGTGAAAAAATGTCCACTGTTGAAGCAATCATTAGAAAAATGGAAGAAGCTAAACATGACTGTCAGTCTCCCTGGCACTGGGGCTCCATGCAAGATCTCACCTCGTGGGGTCTCAATGATCCTAAGAAAGGTGAGAAATCAGCCCAGAACAACACAGTAGGAGCTGGTCAATGACCTGAAAAGTGCTATGACCACTGTTTCCAAGCTTACTGTTAGTAATACACTAAGACGTCATGGTTTGAAATCATGCACGGCACGGAAGTTTCCCCTGCTTAAACCAGCACATGTTCTAACATGACAATGACCCGAAGCACACAGCCAGGATAACCAAAGAGTGGCTCTGTAAGAAGCAAATCAAGGTTCTGGCGTGGCGTTTGACCTCAAACAAAGGCTACTGTACCAAATATTAACATTGACTTTCTCATGTGTTCAAGTACTTATTTGTAGCTGTGTCATAGAAATAAGTGGTTGAGGAGTCGTGCGTTGTGATTTCTGGATTTTTTTTAGATAATTTTTCTCGCGGTGGACATGCACCTGCGGTGGCGGTTTCGGGCCCCTCCATGGTTTCTGGGTGGGAGAACTTGCAAAATAGCAGGATGTTCAAATACTTATTTTCCTCACTTTAGAATAAGGTTTTGCAGAATCAGGCATTAATATGTGCTTTTTAAATACTAATAAACAGCCAATATCTCAGTAATATTAATGCTAATAACCAACCAGTTAATAGTGAGAATTGTAAACTACACTAGTAGTTTGTTACCATTATTCTCATTAACTTACCAAAGTATTTAAAGTGAGAAGGATCCATAAAATACATGCATTTTAACCGTAAACTTGTATATAATTGTGCTACACTCCGTACACAGTTTTTACTTCAATTACATCAGAAGTAACTGTCATTAAATTACTGAGTAATCCCTTACATGACTCTTAAGGAAAAAGTAATTAAATTACAGTAACTATTTACTTAGTACCTAGTTACACCCAACACTGGCCACAATCTCTATACTGAGAGTGCATTGCAAAGCAAAAAGATGGCGCACATGCATTACATCTTGGCCACAATACAGCCGTCTAGAAAAACTATAGATAAACATTATATTGCATAAATCTAACTGAACTCTCCAATAATAACCCATATCAGTGACCAAAGAATAAATTCCCGAATGTTTGCAGTCAAATGAACTGATGCTGAACGAGGCTTTTTTTCTGATAACTAAGCTGATTATGTGCCTGACGTGTTTCTAATCTCAGCCGGTTCTGTGTTCGTGCCGCTTAACGTACATGTACGTGTGTTCACCAGAGACTTCATCTCTACTCTTTTGTGGTCTGACAGACAGCGGCGAAAGCTCTGGAGGTCTCTCACCAGCAACACGGTTTCCTGTCCGTCACCTACACGCAGGCCGTGACCCGAAACGTTCGACACAAGCTGACGGCCCGTCAGGAACGCACGTCTCAGAGGTTATGTGAGGAAGGTGTCGACGGCTCGCCGCAGTATCTTCACGAGATCCTGCTCACGGCTCAGCCCTTCGACCTCGTGCTCTCCTGCCCTCTGCTGGTGACGGTGATGCGCGTTTTCCACGTTACCCCGCCCCCTCATTTGCGCCACCCAGTCAGAGAGCACCTCACTCCAGGACAGCCAATGAGAGGCCACTCGCTCTCGTCCGGCAATCTGCCGCTCATCTATGTCAACACTAGCGTGATTCGTGTTTTCTGCCCCCTAGAGGACGTGCCAAGCAGCAAACGTAAGCAAACTTGATCTGTCTGATAAAAATGCAGACATCTCCTGTGTTTGCTTGAGGATGAAGAAAATGATGATGATGATAAATGTATGTGTTTAGATTCACAGATAAAGGAAGACACTGTTGTGCTGAAAATTGGATCTGTAAGTGTTGCTCCACAGGCTGATAATCCGCTGCCTCGTAGTGTTCTACGCAAGGACCTCTACCAGTAAGTGTGTGTGTGCGCGTTTGCATGTGTGTTGAAAATGGTCCTGGATTTCATGTGAGTGTCCTGTATCGAACAATTTTCAAAGAATAGTTGTTTTTTTGTACTGTACATAATATAAACTAATGTTGCTCTGTTGGCAGTGTAGACAGAACTAAAGCTCTGAATCAGTTCAGATCAAGGATTTCTTTCTTTCTTCAGCTGTATTTCAGGGCTTTATAATGATATGACTGGCGCTCAGTGAGTTAGATGTTTCCAGAATTTGATTGCCTGTTTTTGTACTTTTATTATTAGCAAAATGTAGTGCCCTTGGGTGACCATATTTAAAGTTCCCCCCAAATATTTTAAATAATATAAATAATAATAATATAAATAATACCATGTTAGCCCTTGACTGAAAATTTTGGCAGCGCAAGCGGAAAATTTAGGGGTACACCTTAAAGAAATAGTTCACCCAACAATGAACATTTTGTCATCATTTACTCACTCTCATGTTGTTACAAATCTGTATAAATGTCTTTGTTCTGATCAAACAAATGAAGATATTTGGAGGAATGTTTGTAACCAAACTGATCAATTGATCAAACTTTCCGAATAGGAAGTTATGAACCAAAGAATCATACAACAACATTGACTCATTCCAACCAAAAATACTCAATTTACAACAAAAGGTACAACATGTCTGCAAAATATAGATAATGTAATCACACAGATTACCAATCCTGGTGTCTCAAAGTTTTCTTCTCAATCTCATCTATAATGTTAGAAGTTCTCCCGCTCTGTCTCTCTCTCTCATTTCTGTGATGTCTAACTGAGCTGCGCTTTATCGTGTCTCTGTGTTGACTTCTCGTGGGGCTGGGTAGACCCATCTGTAAATTAACTGAGCGCATGGTGATATATAACAATTGATGCGTTGTGCAAATATGCGGAAAAATCATGTCACACATTCTGTTTTTTTGTCACGGGTGCCCCAGAGATGCCTCAACCCTAACCCGTCTCAAAAACTTACTCCATTTGGTCACAGTCTGGAACCCTTGGTGCCCTCATTATTTGTGGATATTTTCAGCTCTGCAGTCATTATTTGTTGTGTGCCGGTGCACTTGAAGAATATTTAAACAAAGTTCTGTGTGCAGGATCTCAATTGGATGTTTTACCCATTTGTTGAAATTTGGATTTGTCAATGGACCACACACCCCAGAATCACTGAATGTCATATTTTTACCAAATGGCAGATAAGTCATTATGGGTTATCTGGATAAATGTAATTCATTCAGTGTTTTATCTGAAGTTTTTCATGGGATCTCAATGTTTTCGTGTCTCTCTCTCTCTCACTCTGTTTCTCTTTGTGTTGAGCAGATAGCTGGTATGGTGTGTTTACAGTGATTATTGTGACATGTAAACTACACATGAGATAAATGACTTGAGTAATTAACACAACATTGAAATGCGAGCGCAGACACACTGAGTTTCAGTGGATAGCAGTGATTTTTAAACAGCCCTTCTTGCTGTCAGCGTGGAATGATTTACTGATGATGATGATGATGATGATGATGATGTGTGTATGAGGATATTTAACTCTTATTAGGGTGATGTTTAACAGGCGTATATGGTGTATTTATGAGTGTATGTTTGGCCTGGAGGGAAGGCTGAATGTCAAACACACCCTAAACTTTGAGCTGAGTGTGAGAACAGAGTCACACCTACAATCTTCCTCCTCCTCCTCCTCCTCATGAGTCCTTCAGCTCCATACATCATACCTGACCACAACACAGCCGTCCTTCATTTTATTTACTTAAGTACTTTATTGTGTTTACATACAGTAATGAAATACTTGTATACATCATCACAATAACAATAAACCGTAAGGTGATATTACCCAAACGATATAAAGTCAAATAAAAAAATACAAATAAATATAAAAACCGACTTGTAACATGACTGTGATGGATTATATTTAGTGATGAAGGCAGTAGTTGTGCTTTTTGAAGGTCAGCGGTTGTTGGGTGATTGTTTTCCCTTAACATCTGTCTATGATCTGCTTCTTAAAAACTCTGCTTTTCTCTCATCTCTTTATATTTAGCACAGTGAATGAGAGTCTCTCTCTTTTTATCTCTCTCACACCACTAATTGCAGTAATTTCAGATGCAAATGAAACACAGTTGGTCAATAAATGCTGAGCATGCGGTCAGTGAGATGAATGTGTCTCATGATGTCATTGATACAGGTGGCGTGTGAACACAGACACGACTTAGATTAAGCCAGGATTAAGTCTGAACATTTAAGTAGCTTTTATAAATGTGCCTTAGAAAAACATTGCTGGTGTTCATCTTTGAGACGAAACAACGGCACTGATGCAGTGATGTATTGGACTGAAGCCTTGTCTGTGAGACTGATAAATGAACGCCCATCAAAGAGATGTTTATAAGTTGTCAGATAAAGTTTTGAAACAACATACAGTGAAGTTAAATTCAAACTAAATGAGACCATGTCAAGTCATGAAGATGTTACACATAAAAGTTAAATGAAAAATAGTGCATACTGTTGTCGAGAGAATCACACTGTAATCTTTCTTTCTTTCTCTCTCTCTCTCTCTCTCTCTCTCCAGACGGGCATTAAATCTGGGAGTGTTGCGTGACCCGGGGTCAGAGGTTGAAGATCGTCAGTATCAAATCGATCTCCAGAGCATCAACATGGGTACAGCTCAGTGGGATGATCTGAGGCCCGAGCGGGAGAGCTCAGCGAGCGGCTGTCCTCCAGACGTAGAGAGAAATTCCCAAAATCCTGCACTGGAGTGGAACATGGCCAGCAGGTATGTCACTCCTGTACCCAACACACACACATACACACACACACACACACACTGTGTGTGTCTTCAGGGATTATCATTTGGCCCAGTATCATTTTTCACTGAAAATCACATGATCACCTTGACAGTAGAATATCCAAACCAGTCCACCAGACACTTTTAGTCTTTTTATTGTAGTTGTCGAGTATTTTCTCTCAGTAAATGTTGTTAAGTTAAAGCAGTCGCCCTGTGAGGTCACGCGAGATCTCTGGCACCTGTTCAGGTAACTGGATCTTTAATGGGTACGGTCCAATCGTGTGCTGGCAGTAATCCTGCGGTTCCTGCTGTCTAATCCACTGACTCGCATAAATATTAGCGCTTTCACTGTATGATTGTTTTAATAGTAGCAGATGTGGCAATTAACAGCACGTTATAAAGCACGGAGTGTTTGTTTTACTGCCCACAAATGTTCAGTGAGATCAGATCAGAGAAAGAGAAAACGATCAGATGTGGGAGTCAAAGCGTGGGAGCTGAGATATGAATATTTGAGCTTTGCTTTGTGTGTGCGCACATGTGCATGTTTGTCTGGGTGTCTCCGTGTGTGTGTGTGTGCACGCGTGTGTGTGCGCGCAGGTGTGT
Source organism: Misgurnus anguillicaudatus (assembly GCF_027580225.2). Classification (NCBI taxonomy): domain Eukaryota; kingdom Metazoa; phylum Chordata; class Actinopteri; order Cypriniformes; family Cobitidae; genus Misgurnus; species Misgurnus anguillicaudatus. The sequence continues at coordinate 41,868,911 of NC_073346.2, read as the reverse complement.
CTGCGTGTGTGTGTGCGAGTGTGTGCTCTGTGTGTAGCATTGCAATTGCAACCTGACGTATCACAAACACTCAAACATGTTAACTCTTTCCCCGCCATTAACGAGTTATCTCGCCAATTAAGAGAAAACATTTGCATAATAAAAAAAGTGTTCCTGATGAGGTTTTATGTTTATTTGTAATACTGCGGTTATCCACTAGATCCACTTACTCAATTTATATAAAAACTGAAGCAAAAAAATCATTTACTAATTTTAAACTTTGTGTATGTTTTGATAATTGTTCTGAATCTGGGCCCGTATTTATAAAGAATCTTCATGCAAAAAGTAGCTCCTAGTGACACAATTCTAAGAATATTCTTAGAAATGTGGGCGTTTACTCTTAAAATTAAAGAAAAAGGTAATCCAGAAAGCATCTTAACCCTTAAAAGAGGTCTTAAGGTCAAATTGTTAGGAGCACAGACGAGGACTTTTAAGAGGCTTAAGAGTTTTTTTAGCAACCGGGAAAGTGGACAAAACATGAAGAGGGAGACCAAAAATTTTGCACACAATGAATGACAGTAAGTTAATAACATGCAACACATTAGATCGTGCAGGAATCATGTTTGTGACCGATCTTATTAGAGACATAATAATATAATATAGCAACAGAAATAAAAGTAATCACTACATTAACTACAGTCACACATTCAGTAACTAGAAAAAATGCAACTATAAAGCAAAGATGAATTAGGTCTGTTACAGACGTCAAAGTAATTACACAAACATTGTGTTGCTGTTTATTTCCTATCTAATATGTTAAGTATGACATTAACAGCACTATATATATATGTTTATACTTTATTTATTTTATATATACATAAATATATATAAAATAAATATATTAATTATATATTAATTTATATTGTATATTTTCAATTTTTAATATATATATTTTAATATATAAAATTTTCAATTTTATATATATATACACGCATGTATACATGTAATTTCAAATTGATGGCTAATATAGATCCTATACTTAAAAGCACTCTTTTTCTTCCTTCTTGTACAACCAACCAATCTCAGTCTTCAAAAGATTGTGTCACACGTAGCAACAGGGTCAACCCCGCCTCCTCAGTAAGATAAAAGTTTTTGTCTTTTCCTTACTTAGAGTTGCTCTCAGATCAGTCCCGAATCGCTCTTAAGCTAAGACTCCTACGTAAAAGTTTTTAAGCTAAATTAAGAGTTTTCTCAGAGGACTCTTAGAATCTTTAAGAATACGGGCCCTGATCTCTAACAAAATTCCCTCACAAAAATGCAATTATTTCAGCTTTTTGCAAAAAAATATTTAAGAGTTTATAAGCAGAGAAAAAAATATAGATATGATGAAACTTTTTTCCTGGTTTGTTTGTTTATTGTTTGTTTGTTAGTAGAGGGTAAGATAAGATAAGATAAACCTTTATTGTCCAGAAGGAAATTTGTTTAAGACACACAATACAGCTGCTGCCTAACACAATAACATACTACATTCATACAGTGCAAAGAAAAGGCCAACACTGCTTTGCTCACAGTATCACACAAGGTCTGTTCTATCATTTGAGATATTTGTATGTTTATATATTTTTAGAAGAACATTTTCCTTAAAGGCATTTTGTGAAACCTGGTGGGCAACTTTTCAAAAAATGGGTGTCAGGGAATGAGTTAAGAGTCCTTTTCCTCACTCTGTGTGTTTATTCTCTCTCTCTCTTTCTCTTTGCAGTATTCGCAGACAGCAGGAGAAGCGAGTCATATTGTCACCGATCATCACTGATTTCTCTGTGCGTGTAACAGCCGCACCTGCTATCATTTATCGGAGGCCTCTGGCAGCAGCGCACGGACCAACAGAGGTAGTCAGATATTTACTCAGAACTTATAGTGCACAGATTTATCAGAATGTGTATTACCTTAAAGCTGAACTAATGTTTTAGAGATGGATTTCTACTGTAGTTTTCTGCCCCACTGTCCTGCAGAATTGATCTCTAATCCAGATCAAACTTTCCTGTTTCTACTTACAGGGTTTGTTGAAGTTCATGCAGCGCTGCACAGGCCGATCGCTGGCAGTGATTGGAGTGCAGACTCCTCCGTTTGCTTTAAATCGCTCTCGCTGTGCTGTGATGTCATAGGCCGATCGGTCTGCACATCGCTGCATGATGTCTAACAAACCTAAGAGTTCCTGACCGATGTGAACAGTGTTTCTTTAACAATTACTTCTTTATTCTATTATTTAACTTTGTTTTTAGCTATTTGTTCTTATTCTTTTAATTTTATTTCTTTAACTTACTATTTCACTTTTAATTTTGCACTATATACATTGTTTTATTTTTATTTGTACACATCCCAGCTGCAAATGCTTTGGCAATACAAATGAGTTTTTATCATGTCAATAAAGCAGATTTAAACTGTGTTTAACATACAGTACGAGTACAGCGGCCATAGCTGTGTTTTATCATAAATAATCAGAATCAAGGACTGGAAGAAATGGTTTTATAATCCTAATATGAATCTGTGTTGTTTGTTTGTAGGATGTGGTGGTGTGTGGTCACAGTTTGGAGATAAATGTGACATCGAGTCTGGAGCTCTTCCTCAGTATCTCACAGATGCAGTTACTTCAACAACTTCTGCAGGCCAACGTGGGACTGACAGATATCAATGAAACTCCTGCAGATGTATGGAAACACACATAACACACACAAAAACACACACACACACACACAAACACATACACAGACACACAAACACAAGCTCAAAAATAATCACAACCTCACCACCAAATAAAAGTAAAAACAACTGGTGCTTAAAAAACATCAAACATTTATCTAAGAAGCTTAGTGTTTCTCCACTGTCTGTCTGTCTGTCTGTCTGTCTGTCTGTCTGTCTGTCTGTCTGTCTGTCTGTCTGTCTCTGTCTGTCTGTCTGTCTGTCTGTCTGTCTGTCTGTCTCTCTCTCTCTCTCTCTCTCTCTCTCTGTCAGTGTTTAATGGCTATTAATGTTTATGAGCTCATTGAACAGTACTGTTAACATGTAACCACTCACTCACACACACACACACACACACACACACACACACACACACTCCTCACTCGGTAAACAACACATACGGCTTTCACATAAACACAGAGTCAGGACTGTGAAGGGAAGTGAATGCTGATACAGATTGATACATAACCAAATAAACATTAGACAGCTGTTGAACACAGACCAGTGAAACACACACACACACACTAAACTCTACACTGGGAAACACAAAACATCACATGTGTGTACTGTTGTGGAGTTTGTGATTCATCTCTACAGAATCACAGATCACTTAGATTCAGGACATTATATGAACAACTCATATGCTGTCACCTGACTACAAACATAAACCCAGTGGTTCCAGGGGGCTCTCAGTTTTATACATTTTATCTCAGAAACCTAATAAAAATATAGCTCTCAACCAACAACACTACATTATATCATTTAATGTGTTTTGTTTAATTCAAATTTTAACTTTAGGATTGTTTTATGTCATACATTTTCTTAAATGGTGCAGTGAAGGGATGCACCGTACACAAAGGGGGTGCACTCTGAAACATTTGTGAGTGTGTCTGTGTCTGTTTGTGTTTGTACTTTCCTCAGCCTAATTATTTTTTGTATATGATCATTAGTTTCTCTTTCAGGTCATCTATTGTTATGGTGAAGTAACAGCGGTTCCCTTAATCAGTAACTAATCCTCATTCAAGGACTCTTTCAGTACGTGACTACAGACTCGAGAGCTCAGTCTCTTCAGTTCAGTCGAGTCTCTGCAGAGCTCAGTGAAACAACCCTAACCATGCCATCACTTGTTTTGAATGAAAATCTCTGTGCTGTGAGTTGTTATGATTGCTGAAGTGCAGAGATTCCCTCAGGGACGGTGGCCCGTGTGTTCATTTGATTTGCGGCCCCGCGAGCGGTTAGTTGAAGGTCAGCGGACTGCCGTTTTTTAGCTCTGAAGCTCAGATGAATGTTTTTGAGGGTTCAGGTCTTATTCGGAGATGACCTCTGAACTCTGTGTCTACCTCGCACTTAACACGCGCTTGCCTTGCTGGGAAGGTCGCCTGTGTTTTTTTCTCTGTCGGAGCAGAAGTAACCGAGGTTCCCCTTCGGTTGCTCTGTCTGCGTTTGGCTACTAAACATCTGCTAAGTAGGAGGCTCGCCGCAGCTTATCTCAGATGCTTTTACGCTTTCAAAGTTCATGTACTTGGCATCTAGGCTATGTTATGAAACCAGATCTTCTTTTCTCTCAGTGCTCAGTGACCCCTCGTACCAGAATCGACCGATAATTGACAGGCAGTCAAAACACTTCAGACGCTTTACCCAGAACCTCTCTCAGCGCAGCGGCCCGGCACATTCTCCAATTCACCTCAGAAACCCGATCTATTGGAGATCAGTAGCAGCTGAGACGTTCGGTCATAACAGTTTGTCAAAATTGGCGTGAAACTCCAGATAAAATCGTCAAGCGCAGAATTACATTAAAGAGAAACAAATATGGTCTTTGAGGTGATGCTGTGGAGGCCGTCTGACCCGAGACTCTGGTTTCTGCTCAGGTGAGGGAGAGCGGTGCCCTCGTCTGCTCTCTGCCCGGGCCCGAGCGGGGTCACGCGTTTAGGGAAGCGGTTATTGGAGGGTAAAGAAAGAGGGTTAACCTGAAGCTGGGCTGAGAGAGCTGTTTGGTTAGGCTGACCTGTATAATCAAGATTACACGTTTAAAAATATTGAGAGAGAGGTGATGTGATCTTTGCAGAATGTGCAGATTGTGCTGGTGGTGCTGATGATGTGAATGAATATGTTTCTTTGGTAACGATGTCTTGTTCTGGCTTCATGCGTCTCTTTCTGTGTTCTGGGTCTGATGGTGATAAACGAGAGCAGCTCATCTCTCTGTAAACGGACACAAAACACATCGACTGTCTGACTGCCCCCCCACACCCACAGCAGCAATGGGCCTTGTTTACCCCTCGCTTACCCTGGATTTACTCACGTTGCTGTTTCTGGTTGGTGTAATCAAAACAAAACCAAAGAGCGACTCTGTGATCTTATGGAGACACAAGTGTTTGAAGTTCAGGTCACTGAGAGACACTCGGCACAATTTAATCTGAAGTCTCGTCAATGTTTGGTGAAAACATTCAGTGAGATCTGTAGAGGGTTAACATCCTGCTCACCTAACTGAGGATTTCTGATGAGAATGAACCATCATAGATAAATTGTTTAATTATGTTTACTTGCACTAATACTTTAAAACCCACCATGCCTAATTTGTCTGTGGATAAAAGATTCAGAATGTTCAGACAGTTCCTGCTCTTTCCATGAATGCACACGGAGATGAAGGGATCTTATTTTAGGAGTCGTTTGGAGAATAACAGATCCAAGTTATCACATTCACTAGACTATGTGATCTTCTGTTGTGTTAAACCACAGAATTAAAGTTGTATTTGTTTGGAACGACATGAGGTCAAGTGAATGATGACAGAATCTTCATTTTTGGATGACCAAACCTTTTATGTGTTGAATGTGTCTGATGCTTACTGTGGTTCAGTGCTGCTGACCTCTGACCCCTGACTGTTTGTTAAGGACTGTGATAGTAGGTCAGGTACGCTTTCTCCTCTCTTTTATGCTGGTGTATAAATGAGAGTTCTGACCCATCAACCAGAATGAACGCTTTGGGTGTTTTTGCCAGCCGAACTGGAAATAATGAGTCACCAGCCTCGCTGCAGGTCTGTTTGTTGAATCTGAACAGCGGAACCGAACTGGGGGACTGAGGAAAATATCTTTCCTCAATCGCTCCCAAAACGGGATCCCACATTCTGGCCTCTGTTGCCAGACTGTCCAAGCGTTACTGCGTCAGGTCGAGACCCGCTCGTGTCTTTGTTGTGGTTAAGCAGCAGTACCGAGCAGTCGTGTGTTCGGGGTCTCTTGGCTTTGATGCACATGCGGTCCTCACGTCTCGTAATGAATGTGACTTCACAGGAATCGTTCCACCCTGCAGAACGAGGCGGTGGCGCTGCTTTATGGTACACACTTTTAAGTGCTTTTGTTTTCTTCAAAGGGAGTCTCAGATTTGAGGCGAACATTCTCGGGGACTGTGAGCTTAAAGCATATGAGGTTTCTCAACGTTCTCTTAAAGATTCTGAACTGAACCTGACCTTTCATGAGGTGTTAAATGTGGGTGGGCGTCTGTGTGTGCGTGTGTGTGTGTGTGTGTGTGTGTGTGTGTGTGTGTTGCGTTGTGTGTGTGTTGCGTGGTGTCTAATAAGTGAAGATTTCTGTGTAATGTTCTGCCAGTGCAGCTGTAATTAAAAACAGGTGAAGAATGAGACCGACTGCTTTCTGAATGAAAGGCAGATGTTGTAGAGAATGAGACGTCTGACGTGCAACAGGTGCCATAGCTGACCAAACATCTGAACTTGACTTTCCTTCACTTGTGTCTGTGTTGTAGATGCGAGGTCATCATCTGCCGGCTGCTGCGGGTTCAGACTCTGTGGACGGTTTGTGCGGTAGTGGTGCTCCCTGCGGGCAGGACAGCGGGTTCGGCAGCGACAGCGCCCGTCTGCGGATGGTTCGACTCGACCGCCAAAGCGGCATGGGTCAGCGCCGCCTTGCGCGCAGCTCACACCAGTCCATCATTACTAAGAACCTCAGCTTTGTCCCCTTTGATGTTTTCCTCACCGCCGGGCGCATCTCTCTCATGACGTACGCCACCGCGGCTTTGAGCAAACCTCCCACCGACGCCTCGCGTCCGGAAAAGAGCACGCTCGACGTGCCGGAGGACGATGCCGATCTCTCGTCAGAGGGCGGTCTGTCCTCCGTGACGGCAGACGATCTGCTCGACGGCAATGTCGGCGTGGGATCGGCAGGAATTCCGGCTGGCGTTTTGGCATCCAACCGGTCGTCGGCGCGGCAAGCTTTAGGCGTGACGGTGGTGAGGCAGCCGGGCCGCAGAGGAGACAAAGACTGCAGCCTGGAGCCGCTGTTATTCCTGCAGGTAACGCAGCCGTCGGTGTTAATAAACTGCCACCATCGCAAACAAAGGCTGGAGCTCTCACTCTTTGACCTCACGCTAAAAGGAGTCGCCAACGATTACAAATGTCTCGGTGAGTGATGCTCTTTATACGTGACAAAAGATGAAATGTTTGATGATCAGAACTCTGACTCTCTCTCTCTCTCAGATGCAGGAAAGTCTCTGCCAGAGGTTTTAGACTACAGTGTGTTTTGGCTGCAGACATTAGCAGGAGAGGCAGACAATCGGACTGGCATCCCACCTCCACTGCTGTCTGTCATCATCAGAGACTTTCTCACTGGACCAGGTGAACACAGACACACACACACACACACACACACACACACACACACACACACACACACACACACAAGCAGTGTTTTTGGAGGAGTTGTAGTCTATCTCTTAGAGTTGCCAGTACTGAATAAATGACTTATCAATGACTGTGAGCACAATGACAATGTGTGGAGAGTTTATACTGTAGCTGGATCTGTGCAGTCGCGTCAACCATAGAGGATTTTTGTCCAGGTTGAGATTAATGTAATGGTCCTTCCTCTCAGATTCCTGCAACAGGTCGTACCCGCGGGTGCCCGCATAAAAGTGGCAAAACGAGTGGATTGTGACATTGTTAAAATTCACGGGCGGGTAATTAACTCCTTGCGGGCGGGTAGTAGCGCGGATAAAAAATATGTGCAATATTTGAATGTCTAAATTACCATTACACATACGCAACAACGTTATGACATTTGGACCATCACGTCACCACCACTGCGACAGTGCAACTTTTGTTGATGCTTCTCGTAGTGTAGTTGGAGTAAGTGTTGCAAGAATAGCTATGGATGAAGTAAAAGTAAGGTTGGCGAGTGGATTGTTGACAACAAATCTTTAAAGGCAAAATCGGATGTGTGGAGAAAGTGTGGTGCAATACAAGGTTGTATTTTTTTCTTGTTCTTTTTTCATTAATATGTCTATTTGTGTATAGTTATCAGGTTCCACAGCCTAGCGTGTGTGATTTATCGCAGGCACAGATCGGGTAATAAGCCAAATATTAACGGATCTGGGCGGGTGCGGATTTAATTTTGATATTATCATGGGTGACGGGTCGGATCTGTGGCTGATCTTTGTGGGTATAGGCGGGGGGGGGGGGGGGGGGGGTCTCCAAAAATGGACCCTAACCTAACTCTGATATCTGTTATTACTTGTATGGTGTTGTCATCATCTCTGGGTTCAGATCTGTTCTGAATATGGGCCAGATCCAGCTGACAACGTGAACTTCAGGATGAGACAGGGAGGCCCAATAGAAATACAGTTAACACTATATAAACATTTCTCTGTTTGAGGGAAAGAGTTTCATTATAATATGGTAAATGTTTTATACTGCAGCTTTAAAAAAATCACATAAAACTAATAAATAATAAAATATATAGAATAGAATATGTTATTATTGCTCATTTTCTTGTTGTCTTATACCACGGGTCTGTTGAATGCTGCATTCTGATTGGCTGAGAAATGTTCTATGGGTGTTGATTATTTTTCTGTAAACCGCACACCTAACTTTTCAAATGTCTTAAAAATTGGCACCAGAGCAATGTTTGTGGTAACCGTGGTATAAGAGGAATAAGAGGAATAATTGACTCCGGTCCTTTGAATTAGGACTTCGCGTCGTGCCGCATTACCACCTTGCTGTGCATTATTTTCTTATAATTCAATGGCCCGTCGTCAATTATTCCTTACATAAATAGATTATAATCTAATAAAATGGTTTATTCTTCTCCTTATACTGTCAAACATTTAGGCAATTAATATGATAAGTAAGAAAAGTCATATTAAACTCAACATGCCTTTTCATCTCACATGGAAATTAAGAATTAAAAGCATGAAAAAATGATATGAGTAGATCAAGAGTTTGCCATAATACCATGAACAGCGTCATGATTATATCAACATCATGAAATATACCCCAGCACAACACATCTATATAAACTGGTTACAATCTTAAAGATGTCACTGTTTTAGACCATTGAAAGATAACCTGTATGAACTGTATTTACAAACCAGTAAGTTAAGTTAATGTCAGCAGTCTTTCAGTAAGCAAGCGAACACGACGACAACAGAAAGGAACCAAAACTCAAGTTGTGGAGAAAAACTCTTGTGAGAAAGCCTGGAGGGTCAGATCTCAGATGACACCGCTACAGCTTCACCCTGTAACTTTTGGTTAAAATGAAAGCTTATAATAGCGATTATCAAGCAGAGATGGTGATATGTTTGGTTAAATAAAGGCATAGTAGAGTAATGATATGAGTTATAATTATGTATTGGTTTGAGGCAGATGTCAAGCGGTTGAGTAATCTTTTAAAGAAAGATAGTGAAAGAGGCATAATGTTAGTGATTGTAGCTTTCACATCACACTGTTGATATTGCTTTGTATAATCTAACTGGGCTGTAAGTTTACTGGGAGACAACCAGGCAGATGAGCTGGTAAAGTAAGCAGATTGTGGAGATATTAATAAAGACGTCCATCTCATATTGCTTCTGAGTGACCCGGGCTATGGCCATCATGCGGAGGAGCATTGGTCAGAAACTGTGATGAATATCAGGCCTAATCTGTCGGTGTCCCCTGTGACAAAACAAGTTGCTATTAGCGTGTAATGTTACAGGAATACGGATCAATGAATGTGTGAGTTCAGTTCTGGTCAAGCTAACTAATGCGGCATAAAAAGGTTGAGAAATTGATCTAGGTGAATAATGTGAAGATATCAGGATTAGAAGTTTTTTCTAAGCATTACATTATGCATGAAGGAAATTATGTCTGATTTTCTGCTGTTTGTTTCAGAGTTGAAGGTAGACATCAGTCGCCCGTTGAGGGTCAGCCCCACGCTGGCTAAGATTGAACAGGCCAAAGACTTTTGGAAAAGAATCTTTCCTGAGAGAGAGATGGACCGGTCGCCTTCGGGCTCCACCCACTGCTGCGACGGCGACGCCCCCCTTCAGACTCCCGAGCCGCTGCTGGGTTCGTTGCAGACATTCATACCCTTCCACAAGATCTCGCTGCACACGGTGCAGATGGCGGCGGCTTTGGAAATGGAGTCGCACGCCGTGCGGCCCAGTCTGACGTTGTCCGTGTCGGGCGTGACGGGCGCGTTGACCCTGAAGAGCGACGCCCTCAAGTCTTCAGGTTAGTCAAGTGCAGCTCATTTCCTGTCTAATTACCTGCTGGCCTCAGTCATTCATGTGTTCTGTGTGCGGCTCCTGATTGAGTCCTTTAATCCAGCAAAGGGTTTAGTTCCTGTTACCCACAATGCACCACGGCAGAAAATCAGAGCATTTGTTTTATTTCGATTGACCGGAAATCCGCTTAATCTCTCTGAGCCTTTAAGAGAGCCGAGAGTGAATCTCTAAAGCAGACCACAACCCATCTAAAGAGGAAGTCAGTAAGCGTCTTGTGTGTGCTGGCGTTTGTCAGCATCTCCAGCCTGCAGGGCACGAGCAGATCAGAAGAAACCACAGAACGACATACAGCTCATACAGCATCAGGTTTCAGTCCTGAATTCAACAACTAACTCCATATTTACAGTGTTGGGTTGTGGGTGTATGCGTCAAAAGTGTGTGTGTCGGTTGTAAGCGCATTTGTGTGAGTGTGTAACTGTATGTTTGTGTGTCTTTGTGTGTGTGTGCGATACCACCCATCTGTATAGCAGATGCCTTTATAAAGAGTTTCTTAATGTTTCTTGAAAATTTTAATTAAAACCTCAACAATTTGCACTTGTTTACTGTATTGGGCACATAACTGCAGCATGAGACATGCGTCCGGGTGCGGGCCAGATTCGCTCTGCTTGCAGTGTGACTTTAATAAACCATCATCCAACTAAACATGATAAACGACAGGTGAGTGTACAAAGTTTCGTAGCCCTTGTCATGTGTTAGTTAAATAAATGTGTTGCAGTAAAAGCATAAAGGAAAGAATCACATCTCTGATGTTTAGCTCCGCTGAATGTGATTTACTTTTCCTGAAATAAAAAGTGATATAACATGATTAGAAAAGTAATAGATAGACGGATGATGGATAGACAGATAGTGATGGTTACCTTTTGTCAGCCTCCATTACATTTATTGGTCTTTTAACCTGACATTCAGCTTAACTTTTACTTGACATGATGATATATAATAAGTGATGATGAACGGTCATTAATGTTTGTGGATTGTGACGTTCTTCAGACGTGTATCATGGGACACGAGGGTCGTGTGTGGCCGCGAGACTGTGGTTCTCCGCTCGGGTCTGTTACGAGACTCTTGTGGCCGTTAATTACGAAGGTCTTGCTGATGCCAGACCGAAAAACCACAAGCTCTTAAATCTCTCTTGTCACTTAATGAAACAAAGATGTGGCCACAGACCCCAGAGTCGAGGGTCTGTAAGAGATACAGGGATATTCATGTCCTGTTTCTGCTGATCGTGCTCATTATAGGACAGAGCACCTTTAGCTTAACTATTATATATTAGACTTATATATGACACATTCCTTTATGAAATAAAGAGAGAATAAATTAATTGTATTATATTGTATTTTGTTCACTGAAAATCTAAAATGATTTATTCCTTCAGCGTCACAAGTATATTTGATTTGAACAATAACATCTAATATGACTGCTGTGTAAACCTAAAGATGAGGATATAATGCTTTTTAATACATTTAAAACATTACTAAATCAAATCTCTGTTTTCGTTCTATGCCTTTAAGAATTCAACAGTTAGGTTACAATTATATTTTATACAGTGACATTTTTATAAATGGATGATGTCATTGCCATTATCGATTGACTGACGTGCAAATGTAACATTATGGTTTTTCCTCTCACATGATTAAGGGTAAGGTTAAGTATCGTTTACATTTTAACCAGTATCGGTACCTGAAATTCGGTAACGGTACCCAGCAGTACCCTTTTTTAGTACATTCTTTGTGTAAAAAACAAAAATGTTTATTTTGGTGAAAAAAATAAGTCCAAAACTCTCTATTTTGACATTTGCCTTTTTTTGTTGAAATTTTACACTGTTTTTGAGAAATGTTATCTCTCAGCTGCTTATATTAACTTCAGGTGTAGCATAACAGACTGTGTTTACGATAATCACTGCATTTTTAGATAATTTTGTGAAAAGATGTCAGATTAAGCAAAAGAAACATGAACTCGGTTAGCATTTGTGTGCTGTCTGAAGCGTTGAGATGCAGCTTTACATGGATGCACTTTTCATTTCTGTCAATCTATCTATCTAGATGGCTTTAAGGAGGTTTGCGTATCACTTCAGTGTGATGATGTGTTGGTGCAAACTGGTCTAAAGGACAGAAGTGTTGTGTTTTTGGGTCCATTCTCCTGCACTGCACATCTGGAGGCTTATTGGTGCAGACACAGCGGAAGCTCCACCCCCAACTCACCTGCTCCACCAAGAGTGTTGATAGATTTGAAAGGCGGTTTGCTACAGGTACACATGACGTGTGTGTGTGTGTGCGTGCGTGCGTGCGTGTGCGTGTGCGTGCGTGTGTGTTTTTGTATATACATCATGAATCATTGTGAGTCAAAGATTCCAGCTGCCTGAAGCCAAACACACTCTGAGGAATCCTTTACTTATATTGAACCGGTTCTTATAAAATGTGGCCAAAATGATTTTATTCATCATGAGCAGTGTGTAGAAATAATCACAATAAGATTGTGTGTGTGACTGTTAGGGAAACTCTAACCTAACCCTAACCTTTCTCTCTCTCTCTCTCTCTGTCTCTCTCTCTCTCTCTCTCTCTCTCTCTCTCTCTCTCTCTCTCTCTCTCTCAGGTGTTTTGGGGTCAGCTGCAATTTAACTGTTTGTCTCACATTCAAGAGCATCTACAGAATTACTGCAGTCAGATGACGAGAGTGGAGGCGGAGTCTAATGAGAAGCCCCTCCTTTCTCTTGCAACGCCCGCCTCTTATCCCACCCAGTCAGAGCACTCCTCTGATGACCTGCGTACGGGCCTTTTCCAGTACATACAGGACTCTGGTAACACACAAACACATACACACACACACACACACATACACCTCTACAGATATCACATCGAACGGGTGTAATGTGTGATTGTCTGTCCGTCTGTCAGCGGGTCAGAAGTTGCCTTCAGCTCATGAGGTCGTGTTCTGGAAAGAAACAGACGATTCCTCAGGCGTGATGCTGTGGCGATATCCTGAACCGCGCATCATTACGTTCCTCAGAATCACACCCGTTCCCTTCAACACCACAGATGACCCGGACATCAGCACGGCTGACCTGGGCGATGTTCTGCAGGTGAGCCTTCATACTGATGGGCTGCTCATGTGTGATGGATGAGTGAGGGTCTATTAAATACAGGTGTTCCTGTAGTTCAGTTACTATAGCGATGCTTTAGCAGTGCAGAGGTCATGGGTTTGAATCCCTGATGAAATCTATGAAGAGCACTGAGAAATGCATCGATGCAAATGTACAAATGGGGTCCAAAGCATTTTGGGATCAGATCACCAAAAACTCATATAAACCATCACAAACTCTATACTTTATATTCTGATACGTTGATACTGCAAACATAGAAATTCATCAAGCCAATAAAACACTGAAAGAAAAAGAGATTGGACTTTAAATGTGTGTGTGTGTGTGTGTGTGTGTATCTCTCGTTTGTGTGTGTAGGTTCCCTGTAGTCTGGAGTACTGGGATGAGCTGCAGCGGGCGTTTGTGCCCTATAGAGAATTCAGTCTGTCAGAGAGCTCTGTGTGTGAGCTGACGCTGCCCAGCCTGACCCCTAACACACACCAGACTGACCTGGTGACCTCTGACCTCTGGAGGGTAGTGCTCAACAGCTCCAGTGAAGGTGGAGATGAGAGGTCAGTGTGTGTTTTACAGGACCGTGTGTGTGTGTGTGTGTTTTAGATGTATTCATTGTTTTTGTGTGTGTGTCTGTGTGTAGTTCGGACAGTGAATCAGGTTCTCAGGTGCCCTGTGATCAGCTGGTTTGTCCGACCGCTCTTGCCGCATGTACGCGTGTGGATTCGTGTTTCGCTCCGTGGTTCGTGTCGTCAGTGGGGGTCTCGGTGCGATTGGCGTACCTGGAGCTGAGATTCTGCCACAACCTGGATCAGCTGGGCACAGGTGTGTTTATGTTGTGACACAACGCTCCGAGCAGCACATTTAAAAAAACAAACGTTCTGTCTGTTGTTGTGCTGTAATTTGGTTTTGCGATATTCAAACATAAATGGGCTTTTGGATCATCATGCATCTTGACTGAGCGTTTTTATTCATATAAAGTCAAAAGAACAAGTTGTTTAGCAGTAGACTACCGCTGCCTTCGTGTCTGATATGGATGGAGATGAAGAATGATTCCTATAAACGTCGTCAACATGACCTATCCGTGAACATTCAGAGAGTTCATTGTGTGTGTTTACTGATTCTGTTCTCTAATGTTAACATGTTGCAGTGCCATGCAAGAGGCTCCGCCCCTTCCTCCCAGACAGGAAGTTGCCTCAGGACCAGGAGTTTGCAGTTTTGTGCGTGCGTGAGCCGTGTGTGTATGTGCGTCAGTGGAGCGACGTCACTCAGTGTTGTCATGAGCTGAAGTTTTCATCCACGCTGAGCTGCAGACTGCTGGAGTATAGAAACCTCACACAGCTGTCTGTCATTCAGCCGGTCAGTCTGCAGGGATACGCCACACACACGCTCACACGCTCACGACACACACTTCACTGCAGTACCACACTACAGCCGCTGCACGCCAATGTCGGACAATACGCCATACACACTCTGGACAGAGCTCTGCAGGCCTGGAGACAGGTAACACAACAACACACAACACACTCTGTGTGGACCCCTGTGTGTGTGTGTGTGTGTGTGTGTGTGTGTGTGTGTGTGTGTGTGTGTGTGTGTGTGTGTGTGTGTGTGTGTGTGTGTGTGTGTTTGTGTGTGTGTCTCTGTGTGTCTGTGTGTGTCAGACATCATTAGCTAGAAAAGTAGAATTGTCTAGACGTGCAGATCTTCTGTTGTGAATCTTTTTTTTTTCATGTATTTTAGAACCGGGTTCCTGATGCTGAAGAGTTGGTTTTCAGTCATTATGTCATCTGTAATGACACACAGGAAGTTCTGCGGTTTGGCCAGGTGGACACAGATGAGAACATCCTGCTACAGAGTAACCAAAGTCACCAGTACAGCTGGAGAACCCATAAATCACCTCAGGTATCTTCACCGTCTGTCTGTCTGTCTGTCTGTCTGTCTGTTTGTTTGTTTGTGTCTGTCTGTGTCGGTCCGTCTATCTGTCAGTCAGTCAGATGAAGGTTCAGGTAAGCTGCTGTGATTGTGTTGAAGATCAGACAGACAGACAGACAGACACATGAAGTAAACAGATGATTTTGCTGAATTGTTTCAGAGGTTAAACAGGAAGTGAAGATTGGGTCATTATTTATTCGTCCTCATGTTGTTTCTTATTGTTGGTGTTTGTCTTGTCCATGCAGAACACATTCATACAGTATTATCATAACAGTGTCAAGTTGTTCATAATGTCTTGTGTTGTGGTTCCTGGAAACACGTGAACAGATTCTTGATAGTTTGTTCATTCTGGTTTTGAAAGTTTTGTTCATCATGTTATCTTGTAATGTCTGGCTCTTAAAGACGTCACTGTTTCAGTTTTTGTTGGTGTGTGATGCCGAGGTGAACTTCATGTTGTTGATATAATCTCTCTATGCTTATTGTTCATGCTATTATTGCAAATTATGTATGTTAAAGTGATAGTTCACCCAAAAATAAATTCTGACATCATTTATTCACCCTCATGTTGTCCTAAGACTGTTTAAATGTCTTTGTTCTGCTGAACACACAGGATGATATTTTGAGCAATGTTTGTATCCAAACCGTTTTTGAGCACCATTGACTTTAAAAAAACAATACATTTATGCACAACATGAGGGTTTAAACTCTTGCTCTTATGTCATTTTTCCATTTCCATGCAAGTCTAGTTTGATACGACACCTGTTCTTCATCATATATATTAATTGACTTATTAATATATATATATATATATATATATATATATACGTATTAATAGACAATAACATTAGCAGGAATAACAGCCCCTGCACACACATGTATCATGTGTTAGTGTATTATATCTGTATGAAGATGCATGTCATGATCTGCTGTAGATGACGGCGGGCGAGTATAAAGACACTGAAGAGTTTCCTATGTCTGCAGTCTTTAATGCACTAATACTGTGTGACTGACCACAAGAACCACGTCTGTCTGTCTGTCTGTCTTGTATGTCTTGTCTGTCTGTCTGTCTGTCTGTCTGTCTTGTATGTCTTGTCTGTCTGTCTGTCTTGTCTGTCTGTCTCTCTGTCTGTGTGTCTGTGTAACTGCGGCTGCAGGTTCTTCCGCTGTCCTGACTGTCGTCCTCTCTGTGGTGAAGACAGATCAGTGTCTCGTACGGCGGGCGGGCGTGCGGTTCAGACCGATGAGGGTGTTTATCCGGTCTGTCCGTTTGTTGACGATCTCTCGGGTTCGAGTCCTGATGCTGCGGGATTTGTGTGGATGGCGCATCGTCTGGTTCTTTTGTCTTAAGCTGCTTTTGTCAGATTTTTGTTTTTTGAGAGATGGTTTTCATTACACCGGTGTCTTTAGCTCTGTTTATCAAGAACATTCTGGCTCTTTAACCACTGAGCGGTGCGGTGGTGAGTCGCGTCTCTCCGCTGGGATTCGTGTGGCATGTGAATGACTTCAGGGCTGTGGACGCGTTCAGTATGGAGACCATTAGCATCAATCTGGATGGAATTTGGGTGGATATTCAGTTTCCTGTATGTTCCTCTGGGTGGAGATTGGGGGGGGGGGGTTGTGTTCATCACAGTAGCTGCTGCCAAACTCCTAAAAACACGCACACAAACACACACACATAGAGTATGTGTGTATATGAAACCCAACACTAATCCTCATCCAGAACTGCAGCTGTTTGGGTCGGAACCGGGTCTGAAAGTGACACACCGGCAGGGATTTGTAACGCCAAGACTGCAGTCCAAGACAACGGCAGTGATACGACAGACGGCTCACGGGTCGATGGATATTGGTCATGTTTTGTACTCGTCCAGCTGTGCGGCTCATGACCGAACATGTGCGCCGGTCAGCCGTTTGATGTGAGATGAGAGCCGCTGTTATGGATTCTTACTGAAGGTCAAACTCGGCCATAGGCGCTAGAAAATGTGCTGTTGTAAAAATAAACGGGGGTCGATGTGCTCGCCTCAGCGTTTACACCCACCCGTCGCTTCCTGGTGAATAATACACCGCTGAGGTCTCAGAAATTATGTCATTTCCACACGGCAGCCCTCTGGAGAAACTAAATCTCTTTAAATTGACTTCAGCCTTTGATTGGGCGTGTTTAAGTAAGAAAATCTGCCTTCAAACAGATCTGAGCCGGGTCGACTCTCGCTCTGACCCTCACCTTCATGTTTCCATTTACGGGTTAGCACATTTCAGCATAGTTCACCAAACTTTTCCAAAATTCCTCACTTATGAGCCAGTTGACATTTGTCACATCTTCAATGAACTGTGATATTTACAAACATACTTAATACAGATGAGTCATGTTTTTATTATCAGGTTCCATACAGACGATTTCTTTGTGTGTAAAGTGACTGCAGTATATACTCGAATGACAGACAGCTTATTTTATTGATGCTTTTAATGTTTGCATTGATTAGTAAAGATGTTTATAATCATCACATTTCTGTTTAAATGCTCTTCCTGGACTTTGGCTTCATTTCTGTTGTCTATTCTGCAGTAGGCTGCGATGAAGATGTGCAGTAATGTCAGACAGTGAACATTTTACTAATGTGAAAGTATTTTTAATACATTGTGATGGTCATGCATTGGATACAGATCACAGACTGATCAAATATGAAAGTAGTGTCTGTGATGTCACCCATAAGTTTGTGAAGTGCTTTTTTTAAGCCAATAGTTGGAGGGGCTTCCCGTGAATCCCATCACCATCTTGGTTGTGCGTCACTGCTCATCACTCGCGGATAACCGAAAATGGGTAAAGAGGCGGGACGTGGGTGAAGCTGAGGTGGCTGGTTGCTGAAACCACGCCCCCCCAGCTCGACTTTAGTGACAGCAGTGGCTCCCATAACTCAAGTGGCCACGCCCTTAATTATGCAGAACTTTTAAGACTTCATATATGAGTTATAAAAATATTACCCGCCTCACAGTTGTCATGAAGGGCAAAATGAGCTATAAAGTCCAAAAACACTTTTTGTTTCAGGCTGTAAAGATAGTATTTTCTGCTGTAAAGTTGGGCATTTTAACATGGAGGTCTATGGTGATCGACTCTTGGAGCCTCTAGCGGCCCGTCGATGAATTGCTGTTTAAGTCACTTCTGTGTTGGCTTCACGATAGAGTCCAGAAGATTACCCCTTTATACAGATACATTAAACATACCGGATTTAACTTTACTTTATATTTAAAATATGTCTAATGTAATTTACTTTAAATGTAAAGAGATTATGAATGGAAATGAAAAGTGATGACTCTCATATCATTATTTATGATGTATAAGCCTGTGTGTGTGTGTGTGTGTGTGTGTTAACAGCTGCTTCACATCTGTATGGAGGGTTGGGGTAACTGGCGCTGGGCAGAGCCCTTCAGTGTAGATGATGTGGGGACTCTCCTTCGCACCATCCAACATAAAGGCCAAACAGCATCTCTCATCATCAGAGTCAAACAGCTCAGTGGAGTCCAGAAACAAGTACGAATCACACACCATCAAAATATTGGGAATAATTCAAGAACACAGATGGTATCCTGTGTATTTTCTCTCTTAACTCTTTCCTCACTCGTGTTTTTTAATAAATGTTGCCAGCCAATGCCAGCATTTTTTATGATTTTTACAAAATGATTATGCCTGATTATGTTCTTCTATAAATGTATAAACATACAATATATATAATACAAACAACAGAACTTCTGCTTTCAAACAAACAAAAAATCCTACCTTTATCCAACCTTCATTTGTTCACTTTTAATAATTGTATTTTTGTAAAGGACTTTTTTAAGAGATCAGATTCAGAACGATCATCAAAACATACAGGGTTTCTACTGTTTTTGGATCTGTGGATACCTTAATGTTTTATAATTTGGATAATAGCAGAAATATGGATTGCTATAAAAACTTCATCAATGGTAAGGAAAGAGTTAAAGTCACAATATGTAAGATGTTTGCATTAAAATATACAAAAACATCTGGCACATTGTTATATATTTTGTTCACATTTATACTCCCAAATCTTTTCAATAATGTTTGAATTCAGAATTCACCTTTTTTAGAAATGTTGTGCACCTCTTCATAACTTCACTCATTAAAGGTGTCCATGTTCATCAGTTTCTGCTTTACTGTGGGTAAAAATCATTGAACTGTTCGACTTCATGCAGCGCTGCGCAGACCGATTAACTTATGACATCACAGAATCATGAAAGTGATTTTAAAAGCAGTACGATGGAGTCACTCTCGTGAGTGTTGGTGGATCTGTGCAGCACCTCATGCAGAAGTTTTATAGAAACGTCTAAATCTTCACTCTGTTGTTGTTTTTATTAAACCACACTGTTGACTTACATTATAACATAAGAGATTTATATATAGATACATATATATATATATTGTGCCTTTAATGCTTAGATGTTTGTCTCTGTCAGGTGATTATTTGTGGCAGGCAGGTGATGTGCAGTTTTCTCAGTCAGTCTATAGAGCTGAGACTCATTCAGCATCACAGCGCTCATGATGGTGAAGCAGCGTTACGTGAGCGTGTCACACGTCTGGAGCCCGACAGCAAACTGCCTTCATTTGTCCTGGAGGAAGCAGAAGTTACGCAGCTGTGTGTGCGAGCCTGCGGTGATGATGCGTGGTCACGAGACGTCTGTCTGGAGCACAATAACAACAGCGCTGTAGTACAGGTAGCCTACATAAGAGTAAAATATACATTAAAGATTAAAAATAACTCAATCTAACTGAATTAAAAATATATCTGATATGTTTAGCTATTATATTTCACCCAGTGTGACGGTCACTTTTATTTGATTCACACTTTTAGTCTCAGTGACTGATAAAGATTGAAACAAATTGACAGTTTGTGTTGTGTGATACAAGAGATATGTGTGTGTGTGTGTGTTTAGGTGCCATGTTCTGATGGGTCACTGCTTCATGTTTGGTGCACAATAATACTACTGGAGGCAAACACACACATTCAACAGAGATTGGTGAGTACAGACACACACACATACACATTCATGTTAGTTTAAATTAAGTTGTAAATTGTAAGTAAGAATGCAAAGGAAAGTGAAGACATTTGAGTGTTTTGATTAAATATTGTGAGTGATGTTCAACGCTTGTACTGTATGATGTGTGAATGAAGGAGTTGTGTTGTGTTGTGTTTTTAGGTTGTGTTTAGTCCTCTCTTTATGATGTGGAGTCACCTGCCTGATGCTGTTCTGGTTCATGTTGAGAAAAGAAGTCTGGGCCACAAACATACGCAGCTCATTCATGGCCGCGGCCACCAGGAGGCGCTACAGAACGTAGAGACAGATCTGATACACCACCTTACATTCCAGGCCAGGTAAACACACACACACACACACACACACACACACACACACACACACACACACACACACATACAGATATTACTTGAACTTTCATCCTGTATTAACACACAAGGATGTGTGTGAAATTATACTACTAATTAAAGTGTGTTTGTGTGTTTGTGTTTGTGCGCACGTGTGTTTCAGTGAGGAAGATGATGCATCAGACTCTGCTGTTCCTGTGTCCACTGCTGTCATTAAGCAGATCATCAGCAGATCAGCATCAGATCAGAATCATCAGAATCTTCTAGATTACTTTTATGAAGAGAAAACATCCAAGAGTTCAGCCTGGCCCTACAGCAGCAGAGAGACAGACAGGTACACAAACACACACACACACACACACACACACACTCTTATTTGTCACAGCTATGAGGACATAAGAGTCTTTATAATGACTATAGAAAAACCCAAACCACACAGAAAACATTTTTGTTGTGTGTCTGATTCAAATTTTCCAATCTGAGATGATTCAGTGTCCTCAACATCCTGATGTAACTCATTTATCAACACATAAATGTCCCTCGAGTACAGCTGACACACACACACACACGCAGATATCTTATACGAGTGTTTTAATGACTTTTAGCATCTCATATAGCCGAGGTGTCAAAATCATTTAGGGCGGGATCAGAAATAAAATCCCCTTACGAGAGCCAAACTTTATCATGCTGGCATTGACCCAGAGCTGTCGCCAGAACAGGGGAGGGGGGCATTGGGGGGAACCAGAGTCAATTAGAGTCAATTCCCCTTATACCACAGTGACCAGACACATTTGACAGGTCAGGTGTGTGTTTATCAAAAAATAATGTATATACACCATCAACCAATCAGAATAAAGCATTCAACAGATCCGTGGTATTAATGAAGATATATGAAGTCATTGAAAATGAAACAAATATTTTACACAGACTTCTCGTGAGAACACACAGCAGGTTCTTTTTTGCAAGCGAACGCAAAGGTTTTGAAAAATATTTTCCACCATCATGTCCCTTCAGTGGGTTCAAATGTGTGCACATGTACAGTAGTAACAGAACGTCTGGTGTGCATGAACAACATCTTGTTTTGTTTGACTTGAACAGGTTTCTCTTAACTTTTATTGACTGCTCATGAGACATTCTTGTCACTTTTTCATGCTTCTGTCCTCAGAAAGTTTTTGTCTTTTAGTTTGAGTGAGACTGTTTTCCTTAACGTTTTCTATAAGCCACAGTGCTTCTCATTAAATTTCCAATCTAATTAAACAAAATATGTACACAAAACACACATTTCAGAACAAAATGTCATCATCCGGTAAAAGTTTGTATTTAATGTTGACCTCTCTTGGCATATAAATGTGTCTTGAACTCTTGTGAAGAGATGACATTAAATACTGAAGACATTTATTGATCATTGTATTGTGTTTTCTATAACTGTATTTTCTGCTTCTGTTGTAATAGAGAGAAATAATTACGTGCGTGTGTGTGTGTGTGTGTTTGTGTGTGTAGGTCTGTAGTGGAGTCTGTGGCGCAGTGGGACAGTCCCATGCAGGTGCGGTTAAGCGCGTGGAGGTCCGGTCTCAACACACTGATGGTGGAGCTTCTGCCGTGGGCTCTTCTGGTCAATCACTCACACTGGGACCTCTGGCTGTTTGAAGCTGAAAACATCGTCATTCAGATACCAGCTGGAAAAACTCTCGTACCACCAAATTTCAAGGTCGGTCGGTCTGTCTGTCTTACTCTTACTGTCTTGTCTCTCTTTATATCTCTGTCTCTCTCTTTGGCCTGATGAATCAGAGAGCAGAACTTTAAGTCGAATCAGATCCATGAGTTTCAAATCGACTGTAAAAGTGAAACAAATAGAGCTCGGTCTCCGTGGAGCTGCAGTATTTATTAGTAGTTCTGCCACAGTAGTTTTGGCAGCGTCGGTGTGCCAGGGGTTTTCTGTGGCATGCCTGCACTATGATGCAGTGTAAATTTTGAGGGTTTGTCCAGCGGGCACTGCGGTCATGATGTGGTCATGATCATGTTCACTACTGCGCCTCAACACAAACGCTTACACAGATGACGGTGGTGCGATGATAGCATGTTAGGAAAACCAGAGATATAATCAAGAACTTTAGAAGGCGGCGAGCCAGCTATGGCCCATGGAAAGAGTCAATGGGACCGCAGTGTAAAGAGTCACGAGTATCTGGTTAATTGCAGTGCACCTCACTGTCAACCAATCCTGGTCCAGAACTGTAGTAAAATCAAGTTATTGTTAAGTACAATAAACCATACTGCCATCCAGTGAACACACACTACTACATTTAGCCTACTACACTCATCTAAAGGATTATTAGGAACACCTGTTCAATTTCTCATTAATGCATTTAGGGGTGTGGTCCTGGTCAAGACAATCTCATGAACTCCAAACTGAATGTCAGAATGGGAAGAAAGGTGATTTAAGCAATTTTGAGCGTGGCATGGTTGTTGTTGCCAGAAGGGCCGATCTGAGAATTTCACAATCTCCTCAGTTACTGGGATTTTCACGCACAACCATTTCAAGGGTTTACAAAGAATGATGTGAAAAGGGAAAAACATCCAGTATGTGTCAGTCCTGTGGAAGAAAATGCCTTGTTGATGCTAGAGGTCAGAGGAGAATGAGCCGACTGAATCAAGCTGATAGAAGAGCAACTTTGACTGAAATAACCACTCGTTACAACTGAGGTATGCAGCAAAGCATTTGTGAAGCCACAACACGCACAACCTTGAGACGGATGGGCTACAACAGCAGAAGACCCCACCGGGTACCACTCATCTCCACTAGAAATAGGAAAAAGAGGCTACAATTTGCACAAGCTCACCAAAATTGGACAGTTGAAGACTGGAAAAATGTTGCCTGGTCTGATAAGTATCCATTTCTGTTGAGTCATTCAGATGGAAGAGTCAGAATTTAGTGTAAACAGAATGAGAACATGGATCCATCATGTCTTGTTTCCACTGTGCAGGCTGGTGGTGGTGGTGGTGGTGTAATGGTGTGGGGGATGTTTTCTTGGCACTCTTTAGGCCTCTTAATGTCAATTGGGCATCGTTTAAATGCCACGGCCTACCTGAGCATTGTTTCTGACCATGTCCATCCCTTTATGACCACCATGTACTCATCCTCTGATAGCTGCTTCCAGCAGGATAATGCGCCATGTCACAAAGCACGAATCATTTTAAATTGTTTTCTTGAACATGACAATGAGTTCACTGTACTAAAATGGCCCCCACAGTCACCAGATCTCAACCCAATAGAGCATCTTTGGGATGTGGTGGAACGGGAGCTTCATGCCCTGGATGTGCATCCCACAAATCTTCATCAACTGCAAGATGCTATCCTATCAATATGGGCCAACATTTCTAAAGAATGCGTTCAGCACCTTGTTGAATCAATGCCACATAGAATTAAGGCAGTTCTGAAGGCAAAAGGAGTCAAACACAGCATTAGTATGGTGTTCCTAATAATCCTTTAGGTGAGTGTATATGGCTGTAGTTTATATATACATCTGTACACATGACTCATAAACTTCAACTTGATGTCATGATGATGAGTTTTAGGGTTATGTTACATAATAATCTTCTTTCGTGTGTGTGTGTGTGTGTGTGACAGGATGCGTTTCAGATTGGCATTTATTGGCCACAAACTAACACGGTGCACAAATCTCCTGCTGTGCGATTGGTCCATGAGGTGTCATCCCCACGGTGGCCAGAAGGGGGCGGAGCCGATGTCCTGCTATTGGATGAGGAGGGATACATACACACAGACATCACACTCGGAACTCAGCCAGGAAAACTGAAGGTGCATGTCTGTCTATTTGTGTTTGATCTGATCTGTCTTCAGCTAACCTGTCTGTCTGTCTGTCTGTCTGTCTGTCTGTCAGCTCTGTCAGTTGTGTGTGTCATCTTCAGTGAAATACGGGATTCAAGTTTTACAGATTGAGGATAAAACCATCCTGCTAAACAACACAACAAACACCATCAGGTGCAAAGCTGTGTTATCACAACACATGACTACAACACATGACCAGGTACAACACAAACACACACACACATCATTACTGTTGTTGTTAATGTTGATTCATATTAAATATATTTGATGTCTGTCCTTCAGGTCTATCAGGTCCCTGAGTCATCTGTGTTTACTGTGGGTCACGCTGGAGATCAGGTGTCTTGTCCTGTGGCCTGCTGGGATGTCGTGCGTCCTGCGTCTGAACTGTCAGAACTGAATACCCCGCCGTCATCCAAACATCTGCTGTTAAGTTGTGATGGTCAGGGTGATCTCTGGAGTCTTCCAGCGTTTGTGCGATCAGATTTCCCCAGACAGAGTGTTTGTGTACCAGTGGAGGCGACAAGACAAAACCCTTTCAACACGAGGTGCGTCTCAAAAACAACACACGGCCAAATGCAAGCGAGTTCCTGTTCAAAATGTTTCATTTGCATTACGGCATCACTGAAGATCCAATCCACCTCATTTTAATGGAGATCTTTTTTAAATAGTCAGCACTTCATAGCTTTATTATGAAACTGAGCGTCAATCATAAATCCAGACGGGCTCGTGCTTCTTGTTCATGCCAGGTGTTGCTTATCAGCAAACAGCAGATAAGTTTAGTCTTTATTAACTTCTGTTGTTATGTTCAGCCTGTAATCCAGTTCTGTGTCTTTCTGTGGTGATGATGTGGTGACAGCATTTGATGAATGTTTGTGTTATTATTTGGGGCAGATTGTTGTCTGGTTGTTTTCTGTTGTGCCCATCACTGTGTGAGTGCTGCAGTCATTTGGTCATTTCAGTATGATGATAAATCGCCTCATAGTCTCTAATCACAGTGCCAATGCTACTGATGCTACATTTAGTTCACGACTAATCACCCCAGTACTTAATTCTATACATTAGTACCAGAACTAAAGGGCTCATCATAGTTGTGCGTAAGTTCTACAGCGTAGCCATGATGCCGCAGGCTACACCTCAGTTTTCATAAATACTTCTGGGTCGTCGCCCGCGTCGATGTGCACTTACACATGCAGACCACTAGTAGGCAGTATCCACCCGTATAACCACAGTAGCAGCGCAACAGGCAAAGAAGAAGAAGCTTGGCCAGTAAACCCACAAACCCAGAAGAAGAAAGGCAGTTTGCTGTGTATGATTTGACAAGATTAGTTGTGATGGAGGTAAATAGACAGCGATTTTTGTTGAGTTAAATCCTCAACTTGACCCATCTTTGTTTTTACCGCCGCAAGCAGAAATTCCTCTGAAGAAATACAACACAGATCATTTTACATGACGAGAGGGGTGAGAGTGGTGAATTGTGGTCAGTAATTAACTGGGCTGTGTTTTACATGTGTGTGTTTGTGTGTCTGTGTGTGTTTGTGTGTCTGTGTGTGTTTGTCAGGGCTCTGGTTCTGACCTGTCAGGAGCATCTAGGCATCACATATCTGACTGTAAGTGAAGATCTTTGTCCACGGATGCTGATTCACAACCGCTGCCCAATGAAGCTGTTACTAAAGGAAAACCTCAAGGGTAACAAAAACACACAAACACTGATAAACGCACACAATTTAACCAGAATTTAATAATAATGTTATGTGCATGTTCCAGTAATGGTTCTTTGTGTGCATATGTGTTAGATTTCTTTACTGTCAAATGTCAGTATCATGTTGTGCGTGTGTGACAGTCGTGTTGTGCGTGTGTTTCAGAGTGTCCACGAGATGAAGTGTTTTGCAAGGTTTTGCCGGCGGTCTCTTCTGTTCATCATGAGCTGTTTCATCACGCCTCCAACTTTCCTGAGTGCAAACAGAAAGAGACGCTGCCCACTCTGCTACTCCGTGTTGTCACTGACACGCCTACTGATCCCATAACCACACCCATCAATCCCACAGACACGCCCAACACAACAAGTTGGACTGATGACATCGATATCAGCAACCCTGGAACACAGGTGACGCTACACTCACAGATACACGACAGCTGTGACTTTAGACCAGCAGAATTCAATCATTTGTGTGTGCGTGTTAAACCTTCATCTTCATTCAGAGTCAGTCATAATAAACTGCTGATAAGATTAATGTAAGACAGTTTCATCTGAAATGAAAGGGCACTGATTGGTTAAAATAATTAGTGTGTTGTGTGATTTGCAGGTTGTTTTCCTGCCTGGTTTTGGCTGTTTGTACATTGATGTGCTTCACCAGAGTGGCACCATAACACTGACGCTCGCACCCGAGAGCAGCACCGAAGACCTGATGGCACCTTACAGGTACAAAGTGTTGTTCATGTTGATGTTCTGTGTAACTGCACCAAAGGGCTTTACTTAGTGTCGGTGTGTTTGTGACAGGTTGTCCAATCAGAAGCTCTCGTTCAGGATCCTGTCGAATGAGGTGAGTGTGGCGCTCTGCGATGACATCACCACCCCGTCCAGATCCGTGGAGCTGTTACGTCTTACCGTTTCCAAACTGCTGCTTCATCTGCCGCCATGTGATTTGTCGATCGATGAAATCACCGCTCCGCCCATCCACACGCTCCGGGTGCACTGCGGCAGCCTGCAGGTGGACAATCAGCTGTACGACCGCGCCAGCTTCCACTTTCCAGTGATCGTTTGCCAAGAGCCGCAGACTGAGCCGGGCGTGTGTACGTGCGACCCCGGCCTGGCGCTCACCCCGCATCGCCCGGAGGAGTTCTGTGAAGCGTGTTTCCTGTCTGTGACTGTGTGCGTCTCCGCAGACTGGCAGCTGGACCGACTCGCCTTCCGCATCAAACCTGCACGCATCTATTTGGAAGACACCTTCATTTATTACATGAAAACGCTCTTCCGCACCTACATCCCAGAGTCCCTGCTGGCTGAGAGGGAGTCCGGGCGGAGAGAAGGCGAATGGCCGGCGGTTCCAAGCGAGGTCCTGGAGTCCATGCGTGCGCTGGAGAAGCCGGTGCATCTGCAGAAGCTGTCCATCGAAGCCGTTCATCTGCTCGTGAGCATCCACGCCTCTCTGAAGCTCTACATCGCGTCCGATCACACGCCGCTGTCATTCTCGACGTTCGAACGCGGACCGATCTGCACGACCCCGCGACAGCTCGTGCACGCGCTCGCAATGCATTACGCCGCAGGCGCCCTCTTCAGAGCGGGTGAGTCTCTCGCTCAAGTTCCTACAAAACAAATATCTGTTAGATTCAGACCTTTAGAATCTGTGTTGTTTAGGATGGGTGGTCGGTTCATTGGAAATCCTGGGCAGTCCCGCCAATCTGGTGCGAAGTATCGGGAATGGAGTGTCAGATTTCTTCAGGTTACCGTATGAGGGTTTGACTCGTGGACCAGGAGCTTTTATCAGTGGCGTCTCCAGAGGAACAAACTCATTCATCAAACACATTTCTAAAGGTGACAACGCAAACACTGAACCTCCACTGACTTTACATTGATAATAATACGTTTATAAACTATAGGGTTAGAGCGTGCTGTCAGCAATGCCGTGATGATGGGTTTGAATCCCAAGAAACATGCATACTGTCTACATGTCTAGCTTTAAAGGGATAATATGGAAAATGTTTGCATTAAAATATCCAAGATTCATATATATTTTGCTGGTATATATGTTGTGCTTTTGGTAGAATAATGGTTTTATGATCAGAGAAGGATAGGGAATGATTACACCTTTATTTACATGAGATTCTGGTTTTGGGGTCTCTGCAGGGACTCTGACGTCTATCACTAATTTGGCAACGAGTCTTGCACGTAACATGGACCGTCTGTCACTGGATGATGAGCATTACATGAGACAGGAGGAGTGGCGGAGACAGCTGCCCGAGACTCTGGGAGACGGACTGAGACAAGGACTGTCAAGACTGGGCATCAGTCTACTAGGTGAGACACACACACACACACACACACACACATTGTCTCTCTCTCTCTCTCTCTCTCTCTCACTGTCTGTCAGTCTGTAATGCTTGTTGTTTGTGTATACTAGGTGCCATCGCAGGTATTGTGGATCAGCCCATGCAAACATTCACACGGACTCTTGAGATGCCTGATTCAGCGAGCAGTGCAGCGCGTGGCGTCATCTCTGGAGTGGGGAAAGGCATTGTGGGAGTTTTCACCAAACCAATAGGAGGAGCAGCTGAACTTGTGTCACAGACGGGTTATGGTACATTCAGCAGTTAGACATCATACATGTTTGTGTGACATCATTTTCTGCAGATGTGATCGTTGTGTACGTTTGTGTTTTCAGGTCTCCTGCACAGTGCTGGACTTTCCCAGCATCCTCAGCAGCTGTGTCTGCCGACAGACAGAAAATCAGCAGACGCTGTCAACAGCCACGTCAAATACGTCTGGTAAACATGAACGTTCTGCTCTTCTTATACGTGAAGATAATGTGGACGATGAAACTTGTGTGATGCAGCTCAACTCACACAATCTCACTGTTACTTCTGCTGGCACCTGTGTATGTGTATAATTGCGTTGCTGTGTGTGTGTGTGTGTCGTATAGGAAGATGTTACAGTCTCTGGGTCGCCCGGCGCTACACATGGCTCTGGAGGTGTGTATGGTGAGCGGGTCCGGTCAGGAACACTCGGGCTGTTTGTTGCTCAGTGGAGAGGTTTTGTTTGTGGTCAGTGTGTGTGAGGACGCACAACAGCAGGCGTTTCCTATCACAGAGATCCAGTGTGAACATGACGCACACAAACCTGGACACATCACACTCACACTTCAGCAGCATCGAGTCTCTGGAGACACTGAGGTACACACTTCATTTAGATTTAATTGTGTTGATGGTTTTCCCTTTCATGATTGTAAGATCTGACAATAAGCCCTCAAAATAAAACTGAAATCTATCAACAGTAAGATTGGTCAGTATATAATGCATGACTAACAAATATTTACCACAAATTATAAAAAATATAAATGACAAATGAATGCAGTTTTGTGTCTTTTAAGTTGTTTGAAGATTTTTTTTATAATAAAGATCAATGGCAGGTATAAAATCAGTTAATGTTTTGTAAAAAAAACACTAAATACAAACATTAAGTCTCTTTCTCTTCTGTCTGTCTGTCTGTCTGTCTGTCAGGCTGATGGAGGTCGTGAGTGTCTCTCTGAGCTTCAGTATAATCGTCTGGTGGATTTCGTCACAGGAGCGTCTCAATATCTCTCACCGTCCACGTCGTCACTCAATCAGCCGACGATCGTCACTCCTGCCGAACCGCCATCGACTACAACTAAAACCTACCATTACCAGGCTGACCCGGCCTTTGCACACGTGTTTATCTGCAAGTTTACCATGGTGAAAAATAAAGCCCTTCGCATCGGGTTCCACTAACAGTCTTCATGGCAGACAATTATTTGTTCAAAGACTTTAACCCACGAGAAATGCTCAACTTTATAAATATAAAGAGTTTTGTTGTATTTATATGAATCTGTTTGTTTGTCTGTGATGCTGAAAACCAATATAAGGCCTTTCATCTGTATTTTTATAAGCAATGCACAAAAGATGATGGTTTTTATTTTAATAGTCCCTCCTCTATTCTGAGCTAAAGAATCGCTTTAAAATAAATGTTGATTAATAAATTTTATAAATTATAACCAAGATTTTTTGTAGGATTTTTCACATGTTGTCCTGTTGTGCAGTTTAGCTCTGTCTGGATGTTTGGACGCAAGCGGTTGTTTCTGTGCTTCTGTTGACCTGTGACACACAAACACAATGATTTCTATAGAGCTGATAGTGAGGAGGAGTATGAAGAGATGAGCGTCTTCATCATCTGACCTGTAGTCAATGTGTTTGTGAGTCTCAGACTGGATCCTGACCTTCTGTCTGTACAGAAAACATCATCACGAGGAGATTTAATTAAATGAGTCAATTATCATTCATGACCTCAGTTAACCCTAACCCAAAATAAGACTGGATAACTGGATTTTTGGAAATCATATTTTTGTAAACATTCTCACAAATTTAGTGATGCACGTCAATTTAAAGGGCCCATATTTCATGGCTAAAAATTACTTTGTGTATTTGGTGTAATACAATGTGTTTACGTGGTTTATGGTAAAAACATTTTTTTCCACATATCGTAAATTTTTGTAGCACCTCTAAGTCTCACCCATCTGTAAAAGGTCGTTTTTGTACAAAGCTCATCGTTCTGAGAAAGCGCGGTGTGAACCGATTGACCGAAATACGTAAACGTTAATGTGCCACTCCTTACCATGTTTTGAAAGATGAGCTCCCAAAGTAATAGTGAAAGCCAGGAGATACTACTGTATTTACTACCTTATCAATACAAGCCTGAATCTGACCCAGAAAACACAGTTGACTAAACTGATCGATCAACTTTACCAGCGTGATGCGAGTAGAACGTAACAGATCGGTAAGGTAAAGATCCTAAAACATAAATCCATTTCTGCATTTGTGATCGTAGAAACATTAAATACAGAAACATCGGCTACTTACAGGAAACCTTTAGACGAAGCCTTTGTGTCCATCCAGATTTGTAACTCTCCGGTGTTTAAAAATAAGTCCTTTTTGTAAAATGTGCAGCACACAATCGAACATGTGGGCTGTATTGCTGTGAAACATTGTTGTAAATGAAGCTGTCTGGTTTCTTAATGTTTACTCAATCAGAAGGCCAAACAAAGTCGTATGCCTTTCGCAGGGGAAAACACAGCGTCAACTCGACATGGCGGAAACAATAATACTACAGCGTGATTGAAAGTTAGACTCTCTATCTTTGTGTGTACATTAGGGCGGTTTTATTCAAATGTTCAAACCAGTATGACGTCGAACTGCATGAGCGTGTTGAACGAGTTGTTTTAGGTAGACGTGGATGAGGCTTCACTTTTAAAAAGATCTCTTTGGATTTGAAACTTTAATTTTTGCAACTTTACAGATCTTTCATGTGCACAGACATCATTTAACACTCTAAAAACTAAAGAAAACTTAAAATCAGGTCATATGACTCATTAAATTAAATGTCACTCAATGATACATTGAGCAGATCATGCTTTAAATCTGCATTTGAAGCATTTGCGTACCTGTCCCACATGATGACATCACTTCCTCCCTCCGAGTTGTCTCATGTTCCAGTGCTGCCATGTGCTTTGAGTAGCACCACGAGATCTGATGACAAAACAACCCAATTCACCATCGACAAATGTAAACAATGGCTTTCATACAGCTTCATTGGTGGAGTATCACACTATTAATGGTCTTGGGTTTGATTCCCAAAGAATTGGGATGTAAAATGTAAAAGTCACTTTGTGTATTGTAAATCACGACTTGCTGACGTCACAACAGGGTTCACACAGGCACCACGTCATAAACCAGCACCAGATTTCAGATTTAATATGTTAACCTAAATCAGGGTTCCCCAAATCTTACCCTGGAGGGCCGAGCGCTGCAGAGTTTAGCTCCAACACTGACCACCTGATAGGGTGGCCATTCATGCCAGTTCCGCCGGACACGTCCCGAACATGTTTTCGGGTTCGTTCTCCGGAAGTCGCGTTGGTCGACAGCATACGTCATCAAGGTTTAATATTTCAGGTTTAATTTCAGAAAAGCAACCGTTACTTTTCAAGGTAAGAATGAAGCTACAATGATTGTATGTCTTAAAAGAAATAGATCTTAATTTTCTTTAATGTATTTTAACTGAAATGTGAGAACCTATATGATGTATGCGGTCGAGCGACGCGGCTTCCGGAGCTGGCGCGAATGGCCACCCTATCAGGTGGTCAGTGTTGGAGCTAAACTCTGCAGCGCTCGGCCCTCCACCCGAAAACATGTTCGGGACGTGTCCGGCGGAACTGGCACGAATGGACACCCTTTCACCTGAGCAAGGTCTTCATGATCACTAGAAGATCACAGGTGGCTAAGTTTGATTAGGGTTGGAGCTAAACTCTGTAGTGCTCCGGACCTCCAGGATAAGATTTTGGGACCCTGACCTAAAAGGTTTAAACCCATTCAATCCCCACAGAGAAGATTGTAGTCTACAGTAATCAAAAATCTTGGTAAGAATCTGTAGTAGATAAGCTTTTTAGACCCATAAATTAAAAGTCTTAGTTCATGTAACTTTTTGACGTACAATTTTAAGTTCATTAAACTTGAAAGATAACATGTACAGATTAAACTGATCGTTTGTTTTATGAGGGGTCTGTTGGGAAGTGTCGTCTTAAATAAATCTGACAGTCCAGAATTGTCATGTTAGTTTTCTTCAGAGGTAAACTTGTCATGATTTCTTTTTGTTTTTCGTGATATATAGTCCTGATGTGTGAATGTGACCTCTGACCTTATAGGTGACCTCTTTAATTCCTGAATCCTCCTTCATCAGACCTTCATCAGTGAATGTATGCGGTTCATCGTCCTGTTCATCACAAACACACACAGATCGTTGACAAACTGCATTCAATATAAAAACATCTTCAGTGTTTAAACTAATGCTCACAGATCCATCTGTGGGTAACATCACGCCAATCTGAGTATGATCTGTTTCTATAGCCACAGCTAAATCAATCAACATAAAAGAATATTATCACAGTAAATACTGCATAATACTGAATTGTAGCATTAAATTACATCTGAATGCTTCTGCTAAATATCACAGAACACAAAGTGCATCTGGAAGTTCATGACACAATACAAGCTGTAGCTCTCAGAAAACTCTCAGTGTCTCTAGAAGCTGTAATGATGAGCTCTACAAAGACTATTACAAGATTTTAACATGTTAAAAGAGTTTAAGTAAAAGCAGAACCTAAAGATAAAGTGGACATAAAGAGGGGCTGAACACTTTTTAAAACGGTAAATTCTCTGAATTTGAACATTGTTGAAAACATTTGGGATAATGTAAGAACACACGTGAACAAAATACACAACACTGTGCTAGTAGTTTTTGGATATTTTTTATAAATCTTACATATTGTGCCTTTAAGTCCAGCACAGTAGTGATACTGGCCTTCATGACATAAGAATCACAGATGTGATGTTGTCACGTGATGTACCTCAGACAGCCTGTCGTCCTGCTCGTCCGTCTCTCTTCTGTCTCTCTCTCTCCACTGGTTCTCTTCCAGTACTCGGAGAACCTCCTTCTCACCCACAGCTGTGCGTAACGCCACAAAATCAGGCCAGTGTGTGAGCAGCTGGTTAAACACACACATCTGACACACACACACACACACACACACAGAAAGTTTAAATGTTGTGTTGTATCAGTCATTTATCAGCTGTTGTGTGATTGGTCAAACCTGTGCCTCTCTGAACACATATGGCCCGAGGGTTCGGCGCTGATTGGTGATGCGCTCCGCCAGCTCAGGAGGGATGTGGATCTGCAGTGTGGGATGGGCAGAAGAACTGATGAAACAACTGATGATGATGGAGATCTTCCTTTGAACCGTGACATCATCACAGTGAGAATGACACAGATCCTGATTCATACACAGAAAATATATCTGAACAACTTTAACC
This sequence comes from Misgurnus anguillicaudatus, assembly GCF_027580225.2. Lineage (NCBI taxonomy): Eukaryota > Metazoa > Chordata > Actinopteri > Cypriniformes > Cobitidae > Misgurnus > Misgurnus anguillicaudatus. Next base: position 41,834,811 of record NC_073346.2, on the reverse strand, counting down.
ATTACACACACACACACACACACACACACACACACAAAACAACACACAAACAGAGTTCAACTGGTAGATCATTGTGTTAGTAGTGTCAGATGTTTGATCAACAGTAAACACGCAAACTATCCACCTTATTTTTGATGTAAATGTGGGCGCCGCCATCTTTGAGCTCCTTTATGTAAAACGTTTGGTGGTGAGCCACTAATTTAAGCTAATGATAGTCATATTGCAAGGGACACGAGTGGATTTTGAATGTTTATTATGAAATCCACGACGACTGGCATAATTTGTGCAGTTTGTGGTTGACATAATAGCTGGAACAAATGAAGTAAATCTCTACAAAACATTTGTTTTAACCATAATACACACACAAGAAATGAATGTGGTGCATGTATCCACGATCTGTATCATATCATATATATATATGTAGTTCTAAACGGAGATCTGATCTGTATGATCTGTATCCACACCTTTATCCTTTCATAGAAAACCTGAAAACCTTTCATAGAAACTGACAGTGAACAATTAAGACAATAACTGTTCAAAAACAACTAATATTATGCTGATAAAAATATGCTGATTTAGCTGGTTTATTCTGCTACTATATATTACAACAAATATATTATTACAGTACAGAATATATACGACATAAACTGCTTATTAGTTAATGTTTATAACAGTTCTTAATGTGTTAGGGTTATCATAAGCTCATGTCTTATCTACTGCATATATGTTCATAAAACGAAAACAATACTGAATAAATGTAATAGTTTAATATGTTTATTATGTTCAAATAACTTACAATGTGTTAAATGAAAAAGATGCTGCTCACTGTCGGACCGTGTGAAGCTCGATGTGTCGCCATAAAAACTCACACAATCTCAAAGTCAATTAAAAATTGCTGTTTAAAAAAACACACACCAGAGGGACACTTTAAACGTAGCACTGAAAAGGTTAAAAACATGAAGTCTTGGTCTATTTCATGTATAAACACTCGACTGACTTTCCCATTGTAAAGATACTGGTAAGCCTCTGAAGACCTGTCACTCGCCCATAATGATAATTGACGGTCCGGAATGTTTAGGCTCCTCCCAAACCTCCGTTTAGAACTACATATGATATGATATATATCAGGGCACTTCTTCATTTCCTCCTCTCACTGGTTCATACATGACAGGTGTTGTAAATATTTACCATAACTGTTTAAATCATGTTTTATATGGATTTTCTACCGGCCAGCTATTGAAACGGAAGTCTCGCACAAAGAAGGGAAATATATCACATCACTTACTCATGCGTTCGCAAATAAGGTGGATACTGTATGTCACTTTGGATAAAAGCATCTGACAGATAGATAAATGTAAATGAAACACATCTGTCAATGTTCCTCTCATCTCTAAATGTTCACCTTATATCTCTGAACCTCCAGCCAGAAGAGAAGATCATTTTCCAGCAGATCACCACAGACTGACAGAAACTTCTGGAACTGCAGACAGGTGAGAGGGTTTAACAGAGCCTTACGCAGAGAGACAGACACCTGAGACGAAGCCATCACACCTCCATTAACCTGCTGACAGACGGACGGACAGACAGACACAGATGAAGTGTGTATAAGAATTATTCTTTGCTACTAACATACTGCTTTTAAACCACAGATGACTACTCTATTAACCTAGTAAACATTGTCATGCACATTAATAAATCATCTCAAACACATTATGACATAACACAAGAACATTGAAAGGACAGAAATGTTTGGGCTGTTATAATACTGATGACAAAATCAAATCTAATAAAAAACATTACTGCAGGTCATAAGAGTCACCTTATAAAACTGCCGCCTTCTCTTGTTGTGACGGACGACAGGCTGCTGTTCACACATTACACCTGAAGACTGAACACACAGACACACAATTGTCATTGTCAGGTTTGTTGTGTTATTTATCCACCAAAATTTAATATAGAAGAGAGAGAGAATGAGTGAGAGACATAAATGTGTCTGTGGAGATAATATCACGTGACTTTAACTGTGATGATGCTCATTTATGTCCAACTATTGGTCCAGAAAGCTTGTTTAGTGATAACCAACTGAGTTTCATCTCACCTTGAGTTTGTGATGTGTGTTGAACTGGTGTGAGTTTGAGAGAAACAGCGGCAGCCAATGATCTTCTAAACGCTTCTGAACCACAAACTGCAGCTCAGTCAGAAGAGACACAGAGACACTGACACACACAAGACCAGTGGACATCTGCAACAACTACACACAAATACACTGAATGAGTGAGTGATTGTGTGTGTGCGTGTGTGAGTGATTGTGTGCGTGTGTGATTGTGTGTGTACCCTCATCTGTTCTTCTTCACTAGCAGGGCTGCTGGGTGCAAACAGAAAACTGTTATTGAAATATTTGGCTCTGATGTTTGAGTATCTCTCCTCCAGAAGTCCTTCATCACTGGCAGGAGTTTTCTTTAGCTGCTCCACATCCAGCCAGTACTGCAGATCCATACTACACACACACACACACACACACACACACACACACACACACACACACACAGAATGCAGGTCATTAAATATACCTCGATAATAAAGTATCTTATGTTCATCTACAATGTGGCGGCACCTGACCTGGCTGAATTCTTCTCGAGGAAAGAGAGGAAAAGCTGAAGTTCTGAATGATTCTGGATGAAAGAATGAAGGCGGAGTCCACGGAACTGAAGAGGAACCTTTGACCAAAGATCTGGAGCTCTGGTGACCTCTGCTGGTGCAGAAGAAGCTCTAAGCACCTGTAAGATAAACCAGCACAACATCACCCAACTCAAACTATTTCTGCTTAATAAAGACATTTAACTGAAATCAAATGTTGTTCAACTGCACTGGGAACAGCACTACACAAATAAAACTAAACTGAAGAGTGTAGGTTACAGCCCTAATGGTTAGAGAGTCGGGCTTGTAACCCAAAGGGTCACTGTATTGAATGATTGACCACTGTGTGTTTCTCTGTGTGTGTTTCTGTGTGTGTGTTTCTCTGTGTGTGTGTTTCTGTGTGTGTGTCTCTGTGTGTGTGTCTCTGTGTGTGTGTCTCTCTCTCTCTCTCTCTCTCTCTCTCTGTGTGTGTGTGTGTGTGTGCGTATTCACTGGGTGAAGTAAAACTAGAGGTCAATTCTAGGTCTTTTCTAGATGTCAACGTCTAGATGCGTGTTGTGTTAGAGTGCATCACAATAACAGAGCACACTGTTTGGGTACTGCATCCCACAATGCAATGTGTTATGTAACTGTGTATATGTGCTACCTGCCGCAGGTTTTTTGTCTGGGCATGCGTGTATAGATTTTGCAGCATCTGGTAGAGTTCAGTCTCTGCACAACGCACTTCATCCCTCAGTGCCACCTGCAGACCACAGAGACGATCAATACTCAATCATCTGGCCATGTACTGTTAACAGAATGTGATGATGATGATGATGATGGTGGTGGTACCGACCTGTTTCAGTGATTCTGTCAGCTGCGCGGAGAAGAGTGTCCACGGCTCCAGCAGGATGGTGAGTGCATGTTCTTCCGCCTGATCAAATAGATCCTCAAACGCTGGACTCAAATGGGCCAGAACACCTTTTCTGTTCTCCTCACTCAACCTAATGCTCATCTGAGCTCCACTGCAAAGGTACGAGCTGTACAAGAGCTGAGATTAAAGAAAAAGTGTTGTGTAAAAATGTGTATATATGTGTGTTTGTGTGTGTGTGTACATGTGTGTGTGTGTGTTCACCTGAGCTGTGTGCTGTACTCTGTAAGGATCAAATGTAGTCATACAGAAGAGCTGAATGTACTGCAACAGTTCTGAGCAGAAATGAACGGCGTTCTCCCACAGCTAAACAAACACACACAGACTTTAGACAGACAATATAAATATATTTATACCACAGAATGCAAAGCTTTCTTCTAATTGGTTGAGAAATGTTCCACAGGTATGCATTATTTTTTTATAAACGCTCACCTGACCTGTCAAATGTCTTAAAATAACCACCAGAGCAATGTCTGTGGTAACAGCTCATGTGTATTTCTGACCAGAATATTCATCTCTAACAGACAGCTAAACATCAAACAAATTCACTTTTCATGCTTATACCTGATTCCCTGAATTCCGACAGAAATGTGTGAAAGTGAAGCCTGATCTGGGTTCAGTGAGTAGAACATCCATCAATGAAGCCATTTCACTGCTGTCCACCGTCTTTTCAGTGCAGGTGGAGGTGGCCCGCTGTACTGCTGTGTCTGCGCAGACTGAAAACGGCACATGCGCAGCTGCAGACAGGTGTGAGGTGCTCATACACACAGGATTCAATATGAGCTGTGATACGGGCCAGTGATCAGACAGACAGCATGTAAAACGCTGACCCCTGAAACACACACATATTTCAGTAAATGTGCAGTACAAATATGATGTGTGTGTGCGTGTGTGTGTGTGTGTGTGTGTGTGTGTGTGTGTGTGTGTGTGTGTGTGTGTGTGTGTGTGTGTGTGTGTGTGTGTGTGTGTGTGTGGTTACCAGTAGAGAATCAAGGTTTCCAGCAGTCTGGACTGAACATGAATCAGTGTGTTGAACTGCCAGCTGATGCTGTGGTTTAATCTCAGTCTAGAGAGAAGTTCAACATTCAGAGCTGTCGAGCTGCTGCTGTACACATACTGACTCTTCATCCACACTAAATACCTGTAACACAAACACAGATCAGACTCATTACTAAACACAGCACACGTCAGTGGTTTCTCTGAACATACTTAAGAGGTCACAGAAGTCACATTTGCGTTTTAAAAGAACTTCTAGCGTACACACACACACACACACACAGTTTTATTTGGAGAGCATTACTCAAGCACCTGCTCTTTGTCTGCGTGTTGAGCGTCTTCAGTCGTTCGACATCCATCCACAGACCCAGAATCTTCTCCCCCTGCCCACCAACCAGAGACCTTTTAAAATCCACAAATCTCTCTCTGGCACCATGGACACCAGACAACATCAAGCCGCTCTCTCTGGTGACCGGGGCTCGGGTTTGAGAATGAGGTGTTTGTCTCTGTGTGAGGTTCTGTTGGGTTGGGTTGTGTTTGTCAGTCTTAACTCGACCTGTGCACAAAACAGGTTTAGTGTCCATTTCTTTACACTCCTCCTGTCATTATAATGTTAATGATTTCTTTGCAGCGTATCTGTCTACCCTGAGCTGTGCACTGATGAATCGTCTCATGCCGGTGAATCTCTGAAGAGCTGCAGAACTGCTCACACACACAGAATAGATTTTATTTTACAGTATTTACTCTGGTAAACACATTCATTTAGGGTTTTATGTACCTCCTCACACAGCTGTTTGTGATGTTCTGGTCTCTCTGGACCACTGAGCTGAGACAGACATTTAGCCAACCTGTGTAAAAAGCCCACAGAGCAAAAGACAAGAGAAAATCATCTGGCTTTACAAGTGTTTACAGTTGCATTATAAAATAAAACATGTGCAACATATTTTATATGCAAATACTTGATGCTTTTTTTCTAAACAATGTACATATTGTCATGCAATGTTTACTTATTTGTGATGTTTTACTCTAATCTTGTTTATAACATGCACCTTCTCTCATGTCCTGTATTTATTATTTCGCATTGCAGTAAATTCTGTGTAATGTTAATAGTCGGGTTGCTAACGCAATCTTATTTCTCATACAGGCCACTTAACACACAGATTTCTATTAATCTATAAAGATTACAACAAATATCCACACAGTGTCTGATCTCACCTGTACTCAAAGTAAGTGTCACTCTGTAGAAAGAGCGAGAGTCTGTCTCTCTTCAGCCACTGGATGGTCTGATCTCGGTCTAAACACTACAAGAGAAAACACATTTCATTTCATCTGTCTGAACACATGACAGCGTCAAACACCTGAGGACGGCATTCATCCAGTGCGTCGAAACACATACAGTGACCGTGTAACGGTTGTCTTGAACCGGTTCTGGTGGGAGCCAGTTTGGATCGGAGAGCGTTTTTGACTGGAGTTCATGTAGAGAAGATCTGATTCGACAAGACAGATCTTCAGCTGTCTGACTGAGCAGCTCAAAGCCTGCAGAGATCCGATCATATCTGACAGCTACACCAAACACCTGAAACACAAACACACACACACGGGTGTGCTTTATGAGTGTGAGCGACTCAACATCATCACTACACAGTACAGTAAGGACGCTGTAGTTGTGCTTATTCTTTATTCTTATTTTCATGTTCATTACCATTAAACTGCATTAAACTGTGTAAAGGGTTGTATAAATACGGGTTTAGGGAAATTTCAACTTGAGTGTTATTGAAACTAAGTGGCGGCCGGTGACTTCTTTTTCGAGGGTGCACGATGTATTTAGCCATCATGTGTGTGGCTCATCATGTCAAAATATGTGTTTGACGCGTTATGTAAACTTATGTGCATCATGTGTCATGTAAAAAAAATACATGCCTGCTTTATACAGGTGCCCCTTTTTATATATATTTTGTTATTTATTTTAGTATGATGTTTCTACTTTAAATGCACAAAACCTTTATCTTAAATATTTATTATACTGTGTTGGCTATATATGCAGCAAGAATAAATCGTACTATATTTGACTTGTGGAGCATGTTTATCACCCCTTTTGTCTTCTTTTGTTTTATTTATTGTTTTTATAACTGAATCAGAGAGAAAGAAGTATTTTGATTCAACCACACGTTGATTTATTTTTTTGCTCAATATGTTGACACAATGCTATGTTGTCCCTCATTTTGTAACCCTCTGATTTAAAAAAACAACATAAAAATAAGATTTAAACAAAATACGTTTCTGTAGCAGACACTTTGAATTGGTTTATAATAAAAGAGACGCTTGTGTTTCTCTTAATCTCGTGTGTAATCAGAGTGTAATGTTAAGTGAGTGTCTTAAATCCTTCTGATGCATCTGCAGCAGGTATGTATTGTGACATGACATATATGATGCACATAGATTCACATGACACAACGAACACACATTTTGACATGACGAGCACCACACACACCTAAAACACTCTAACACATATTTTGCACCCCTCAAAAGAGAAGTCACTGTTAAAACATCTGAAGTGTTATAGAGTTACATTCACAAACACTTGCTGCTTTATTTGTTTAGACCTTTAAAGTACTGTACAGCTTCATCTTGAGTGACTTATGAGGTCTTATTTCAAACAAACAGCCTGTGTTTAATCACCACAATTATCAAAGATATTGGATTGAACTAGATTAAACACTGATAGAAATAAGGGGACATTTAACGATTAATAGTGACTGAAGTCTTGCCTTCCAGTTAAAAGAGCCAATCAATAATCAATAAAGACTGACGACTCTTTAAGAGTTTGGTTAAGAAACCCAAGTTATGGTACAGTTGGTCAGATGTAATTGTTGATCAGAAAATATGTTGTTTATTATATTTGGTTTTAGGGATATCTGTCTGTCCCCATTCAAGTAGATAGTTTAGCCTTTGTATTAACACTCATACTTACATAGCCTGTCTATGAAAAAAATCTGGATAAATTTTTATTAAACAATGTAACTAACAGGGGAAACTTTATTGCTTTTTCTCGAGTTTTTTTTTTTTGCTACTAACACAGCAGTTTATCTGCATGTTAAAGTTGAATAAAGTAAAACGATTGATTCTCACTGGCAGCAACAGAAAGTCGTTAAAGAAGTCGACGAAGATCTGATCAGATGTCAGATGTTCCTCCTGTTCAAAAACAGATTCACTTTAGTAAAGTTACACATCATCATCATCATCATCACCACACATACAGAAACATTGCGACACCGGTCTGTACTTACGAAGTTGTCGCTCGTTATCTCCGGTAAATCTGAAAACAAACGGAAAACTGCGTCACACATACGGGAATAACAACACCGAACCGATATAATCTAAATTAAGATCGAAACTCACCCGGAATCGCTCGATACATCGCGAAGAGTTCAGCTGATCTGATTCAGACAGAGCTGCTCGCGCGTCAGATCGCGTTGTCATGGTGATGAAACGCCAAACTCGGGTTCAGATATTCAAGTTTGTAAAACACAGCAAACTCAATACATGAAATTAATGTAAATGGAAGAACAAAAACAATTATAAAACCTTCGATTACAACATTTAAGGACTTCAATTGTTTAATTTCTCTGAAGTGACTTCTTATCAACAGTTGATGGTTTTTACTCAGAATAAAGAAACAAAACCAACAAGAGTATAAAGATAAAAAAGGTTTTATTTAAAACAATGTATAAAAACATCCATGTAAAGAGCAAAAATGATTTCTGTACACAAGTGCAAAACTCTGAGGTAATTCAATATTTAAAAAAAACACAGACAGACAGACAGAGAAACGGACAGAAACTCAGAGTCTTTTGACATTACGTTTGCTCTGAGCGCTGCCGGGCAGAAGATCCCTACGACTCCTGCGTCTGCCGGACAGATGAGTGCAGTCTCTGGATCCGTGAAACTCACACAAACACAACGTACAGAACCGAAACCTGCAGTCGGCCCAGCTGCACAGACCCTCGGCCCGCAACGAGTGACAGCGAGCTGCATGTTGACAGCGTGGACACGGCTTTAAAAATTCATCACTGAACAGAGTTTTGGCCACCTGATGAAGAGAGAGAGAGATCACAGTTCATATACAAACTCAAAGTTGAATGAAATGTTTAATTATGTAGTTACACAATCGACATTCTTGTCATTTGTGCATTCGTTTCTCAAGAGAACTTCTCTCCCACACACCTGAAGGAACTCGATGCGTTTGGTGCTGACCGGTCTCTCTGTGTTTTGGGTCGGGGTCTGGGGTGTGTGTGGGGTTCTGGCCTGAGCCTGAACTCTGCTCAGAGCCGATCTACAGCTTAGCGTTAGCCTGGTGTCAGCATCCGAAACATGCGCCAATCTACCAGTCTACAGATGGACAGAAACAGACAGACAGACAGACAGAGAGACAGACAGTCAAATACCAGCAGACACATGCATACCCATCGAGAAAATGCATCAGCCCACAAATGTCCACAACGGCATACATCACAGATTTCTGTAGCATGTAAACAACGTATATGAATTTTCAAATAACACTTCCCAAAATGTGCAGTACGCGGTTGACACTGAAAACTACTGTAGCTCATAATAATGCAGCGATCGATTACTAGTGTGATGAATGAACTGGGCACAACTACAGAGTTAAGGTAAAATGGCAAAGTCATTTTCAAGATCATAACTATAGACGTTTCATGGGACGTATGCGGTTACGCATCTGGACTAAACTTAACTTCCAGTCTCCGTTTGTTTAATGGTCTGGTTAGTGGCTAAATTGAACTGGAACAAATATCTCAACAAAAATTCAGTTTCCTAAAGATGAGAGGAGACGTCGATCATGGATCAGCGCTATGTGAAGGGAGATTTGACAGCTGATCTGAAGTTAAGATTGTATAGATTATATAGTACACATCTTTCACAGTAACGTTAGCTCAGGGGACACTTCACAAGACTTTTTTAAGATGTCAAATAAATCTTTGGTGTCACCAGAGTACATGTGTGAAGTTTTAGCTCAAAATACCATATAGATAATTTATTATAAGATGTTAAAATTGCCACTTTGTAGGTGTGAGCAAAAATGTCCTGTTTTTGTGTGTGTCCTTTAAAATGCAAATGAGCTGATTTCTGCACTAAATGTCAGTGCCGTGGGTGGATTATTATAATAAGATCCCCTTCTGACATCACAAGGGGGGCCAATTTCAATGAGCTCTTTTTTCACAGGCTTATAGAGAATGTTTTACCAAAACTAAGTTACTGGGTTGAGATTTTTCACGTTTTCTAGGTTAATAGAAGCACTAGGGACGTTATGAAGCACTCTTCCATGTTTATGTCCCCTTAAAAAATAACCACTAGAATAACGTTTACGGTAAAAGTGGTATAAGACGAATAACTGACTTTGAATTATTTGTAAATAATGCACAACTGGGTTGTAACTCCTAAACCCTGCACAAGGTTACGCCAAAACACAGCCACTACACTTGTATACTGTATAACAATACTAGCAGGTGCACTAAATGTTTTTATTGCCAAACTCATGCAGCCCTTCTGCTGTAGACAATGCGGTTTAAAACTCCTGAAACGCTGCCCAGCACCTCTTCGTATATGTACTTTAGCAGCAGTTACACCAAACATCTACAAACACACACAATAACCCACAACTGGAAGTAACTTAAAGTGACAGCAGATTATTTTGGATTTGAAATGCACTTTGTTTTAGCTTGTGAAATAATAATTCAAATAAATACTTGCTTCTAATGGCAAAGCTCAGATGCTTTTTTTGACAAAATATAAGTTTGTCACTAAATAAAAGAATGTTCTGTTGATTTGGCTGCAGAATGTTTTTCTGAACATTGCTAGTACCGGATCATACGGAAACAAGGACCATCAAACCGTGATACGAATCAAACTGTGAGAAATGTGGACCGCCCCACCCCTAACCTTGGGTGTGCATTATTTTCAAATAATTAAATGGCCCAACATCAATTATTCTTTACGTATTCCCTCCCATTAGAATCTCACCTCTATTGCAACTTTTAACTCTTTGATGTGACATTTCCTTCTATAGGAGGCTTTTCTGTCTTCAGAGATGATGTCATTCCAGTCTTCAGAAACCTGCCCAAATCTGCAAGCAAAAACTATTTTATATTCTTCTTCTCCATAATAACAACCAAACAAACAAACAAATCAAACAAGGAATAAGCTGAACTCGGGTTCAATCACCTGAAGATGTCAGCTGCTGACAGAAGACTCAGAATAACGGCTAGTATGTGTCTCAGGTTTCGCATCTTGAGTTCCACAACGATGTCCACTTTGTCCAGGCCCATTTTCCGGCCAATGAGCCCCGAGAGAGGAAAGCCGGCCCCGCTGGGTCCGTCTTCGTCTGACAAACGGAGCAGCTCCTCTAAACTGGTTTGCTGCTGTAGCCCACGTGTGCTTCGACAACTTATGGCATGCACGACCTGCAGCGCCGGAGTCAGAGACAGGTCGTGCATCTTCTGTGTGGCGGCACCCAGCGGGGTTCTGTCTAAAAACACACTGTCCTTACTCACGTGGGCATCCGACTCACGCCGCTGCTCTCCGGCTACGTCCTCGGACTGCGAACCCCCCTCTCGAAGAGTGGACAGCCTTCGCTGTCTCTCCAGTCGTGAGCGTCTCCTCTCTTTGCTGCCCGAGGACAACGGCAGCACCAGCTCCTGGAAAGACCCGTCGTGATCGATAGAGTCGTCGTGCGATTTATCCAGACCCAGAGAACTGAATCCGCTGTCCTCTGAGGTCAGGGAGGGCGTCTCCAGGACGCTCAGTTTCTGCTTTTCTGACCTCAGAGGGGACCTGAAGGGATCACCTGCAACCTGCATTAAGTCATTTACTGGCGGAGAAGCAGCGAGACCAGCTATGATGCTTTCATCGAGATCTGGCTCATTTAGGGAATTCTGACCTAGCATTGGGTTCATGTGACCTCCACACTTGCCATTGTCAAGGGTTGAAGTAATCGCTTCAGAAAACAGAAGACGGCGCTTTCGACAGGAGAAATCCAGATCGTCGGGTTTTAAAGTGCTGTAGGTCAAAGGTCCGGTCGGGCTGATGTCTAGAGAGTCAAAGCTCTCGTCTCTGCAGTTCACGAGATCTTTGGAGGTTTCTCCAGGTGATTCAGCGACGCCGCAGTCACTCCCATCAGCAGAGCCCGACCGGGACATAAGCAGACGTCGGCGGAGTGACGCGTCCTTTTTTTTGATCTTGGGAGTCTCGCACCAGCCCGTTTGGACAGGTGGTTCCCTCTGTGAATCTTTCATGTCCTTCGACCGTCTCTGGTCTTTTCTGTGGGACGAGCACACCTCACGGTTTTCTTTGGTGCTGCTGAAACGGCACGACTGGGCGTCTTTTCTGGGCGTGTAGCGCCGGCCTGTACCGTGACCACAGGTCTGATATTTTACACCCTGAAAAGGATCAGACATCACCTGTGTGCTCTCCATTATCTCCAGCTGGTCTTTATCAAACACTTAATGGCCCAAAACCGCTGTCAACCTACAAACAGAGTAAATCACAGTTAATCTCTGGCTGATCATTTCACAGCTAAAGATGTAAATGTGCTCATGGTTTACAAGTTAGTAGTGTTGCTGGAAATTCATTCAGCTACATATAAAACTATAATATGAGGATGAAAGCAAATTCTGTCAGGTATTAGAAATGAAGTGTTGTTCATCACTGTATGTTCATTAATAAAGCGACAGGTGACGGTTACTGTTGCTATGGTGACACGCTGAGAGCTTTCCCTCCTTTAGATTTAAATTTAGCGCGGATTTAAACGCTAGTGCACGACACAGTGTCTGAGCGTGCACACGCCGGGTCACAAGCAGTACAGTAATAAGAGTTTATATGAAACACATTGCCCTTTAATACGTCTAGAAAAGCACGCGCGTCACCTCACTGCTGACAGAGTTAAAAAAAGGCGCTAAAATGAGATTTTAAGAATCGAAACATCAGTCAAAACAAACACAATCATACAAACACACACACTGACTGACATAAGCTGCGTCTCAACTCACGACCTTTATAAAACACACCGGAAGTGATGTGTCTCCAGAATGACACATTAACGAGAAACAAAGGTGTAAAAGTTCGTGAATGAATGAATGAATGCTGTACTCACTCGCGTGTTATCAGAGTTTCATGCTGCTACCGCTGCTCAGGGTGAGAGAGAGAGAGAGAAACGCTCATCAGCAGCTCAATGAGGCTCCACCTTTCAAATTTCGAGCCCATGTTTCTGATTGGACGTGGATTTAAAGAGACACCCAATTATTAATAGTGCCCAAATATTTTTTCAGCAGTTAAAATGTTTCAAAATGCAATATTGTTTTCACTTTCTACATAAGCAAAATAAATCTCAAATAATTTACTAAAGAAAAGTTTATAAAAATGCCTGCTGATGTGATCATCTTCTGCGACCAGGCAGCAAACATCACAGCACTAAAAAAGAAAATGTCAGCATCACAATACAAACTACAAAACTTATTTGTGACCCCGGACCACAAAACCAGTCATAAGGGTCAATTTTATGAAATTGAATTCATAATTATTAAATACGCTTTCCAATGATGTATGGTTTGTTAGGATATGAAAATATTAATTTGCCAGAGACAGAACTATTTTTAAAAAAATTGATTCTGAGGGTGCACAATTTTTTTTTTTTTTTTTTTAAGAAAATTGCCTTTGAAGTTTTCTAAAATGAAGTCCTTCGTGACACATATGACCTAATAATGTTTTGCAATAATTTTTTAAAAATGTATTTTTTAGCTATTGGTGCTACTTATGACTAGGTGGATGACATGAAAGTATCGCGAGAGCGATTCGAGAAATTACACGGAGAAGTCTGCTTTCGAATTGTCTCGCGGTACTTTGATGTCATCTGCCTGTCGGTTCGTGCAGAGTCGTGCCTCACCACATTGTGCTTTTGCTAAATTTTCCCCGAGACTAATCACTTGGAAATGTTCTTTTAAGACAATTATTTTGGAAATAATTACATACAAGAAAACACTTTTGTTAATTTTGATGCTATGCTAAGATGTTGTTCATATGCTGAGGGTAATAATCTAAGGTTTGTATTTAATTATATTATTGCCCCTTAAAGGAAATTGGATCAAAAAATTCTTAACTTTGAACATTTTAAAATGCATGTCATACTTGGAAACAATATCAAAGTGTAAAAACTTAAAAGCGAGGAAACCCATAGGCCTACGGCAAAAAAAAATATTTTTAAATACATTTCAAAATATATATTTCAAAATATACAAAACATTGCTGAAAAATATATTTTGGAATATGTTTATAAAAATGTATTTGCACTGCTATATTTTTTGGCCATTTTTGATATGAATTTGAAAAAGAAATAAAGCATTAAAAGATATATTCACCTTACTTTAATTTAAGGAAATATATTCACGTCGCATTGTAAAAAAACTTTGTTTATGCTACGAACCTGTAAACATAACCGTTTTTAAAGGTTAAAATAAAATGTATTTTCAACTTCTAAAATATACTTTATACAATGAACTTATACTAATATATTTTTGCAAAGAATACATTTTTTGCCAAATTAGAAATGTATTAATGGTCAGGGTCAGTAATGACCAATGTTACTGACCAATTTTAATCGCCATTAAAGATTTACGAAAACAAAGTTTTAAAAGTTGTTGTTGTTAAACTTCTTATAACTTCTGGGCCGATAAGCACCGCCCACTGTTAAACGTGTTGCCATAGAAACGGGACGCGTGAACGGGAACGGCGCTCACTGCGCAGACGCTTTACTCCTGTGATCTAACAGCAGAAATATAGTCATATAACTGCAAAAATCTTTTCGTCCTGTCGGATACTTATTGTGATTTGGTAAGTAAAACCTGAATGAACTGAACGATTTAAGTACATTTACATTTAGCAGACGCTTTTATCCAAAGTGAGTTAAAAACAGCACGGGATCTGATAAAGAAGTGAAATAACCTGAGAAGTGCCGTAAATTTGCCATCCGAAAACTTTGTGATGTTTGTGTTAATGCGGTATGCGATGTTTGTGTTACTGTGTGATGTTTGTGTTGTTGTGTGTAGCAGGTGTCATGAGTGTTCAGACTGTGTCGTCTCTGTTGTCTCCGGGTTTGAGCTGCAGCTCAGTTCTTGTGGAGCATCTAGACTACAACTTCATCCAGAACTGCTCAGACCTGAAATATCTGGAGCAAATCCTGAAAGTTCTGCGGTGAGATGAGACCTGTCTGTCTGTCTGTCTGTTTGTGTGTCTGTCTGTCTTCATATGTCACTCACATGTGCTGGTGTTCCTCAGGTCGGGACAGGAGGGTTTTTATCCTCATCTGATTGAGTTCTGTGAGAAGCACATAGAGAAACTCGACCCAAAGTGTCGTTTCCTCAGGAAGGAGAACCCACCTGCCACAGCTGCCTGTTTCTCCACAGAGGAATGGAGTGAGATGGAGAAAGAGCTGCAGGTACAGACATCAACTCCTCGAGATGTTTGAAGGAAATGTTGTTCAATGCTTTAGTCTACATACACTGAATGTAATTCATAATTCAACTGGATTTACAGCATGAGAAGCAAAACTATTAAAGCATGTTCTCAGAAAATGTTTTTTGTGTGTTTTGTTGATTTCATTCAGTGTGATTCTGATTTCTTTGGAGGTTTTATGTTTGTTTGTTCTCATGTCACAGCAGTGGGAGGAAAACATCAGAATAAATGAGGCGAGACTGAATCGCAGCCCAATATTCGCTGTTGTCGACGATATGCCGGCAGTTCGCTGTCCAAACACAGTTCAGGTATCACAGAGTCCCTTCAGAAAATATTCACCTGATCCCTCAGATTCACAAGATTAACAGATGAAACATTTTAACAGGAAACCATCAGGACTGAGGTTAAGAATCAGAAGAGCGTTCCTCGTCCGTACAGAGACTGGGACAGGTCAGTCTCTACTGTCATCAATAATCTGTATGTGTGTCTGCGTGTGTTTGTGTGTCTCTGTGTTGTGTGTGGCTCACTGATGTTTCCTTGCGTCAGGTTTGACGTGGAGACAGAATGTGCTAAAATAGATGAGAGTGAGGTCAAAAGTTCTCCCGAGGTCATCACCCGTCCAGACATCACGACCATCAAACACACAATAAACCACACAGGTGAAATGTTTTTCAGCAAACTGCCTACACATCACGTCACATCATGTTTTGATCAGCAGTATTTGTGGCATTAAGTCTTTAACTTTACATTATTAAAAGTCATTTTTCTTGGAAGTAAGGATACTAATAAAGGAAGTAAAACAATGTGGCTAACAGTAAGCACACAAGAAAGATACTAAATGTTGTGAAAGTACAGCCAAACATCAGAAAATCACTTAAATAATAAACTTAAAAAACAGTCCAATATAAAAAGTCAAATCCAATATTCATGTCATGAACATTTACAGTTGACATAAAGATGTTGAACAGAATGTTTTACTGATTTAAACTGAAGGATGAGTTTTGAAGATTTTCTGTGGTTATGGACATCATCATCATCTCTTTAATGTTTGTTGGTTTTTCAGCCCTGACGGATCAGGAGAAAGTCGCTCTCGCCTGCCGTGAGAAAAACAAAGGCAATGAATCTTTCAGAAGTGGAGATTATGAAGAGGCTGTGGTTTATTACACGAGGTATCAGGAGAAAGATCTGTGAGGACGTTCAGGAGCGGCTGGGCTTTAGTAACACACGCTACATATTGTGTTTGTTTCTAGGAGTTTGTCTCTCGTACCTTCAGCGGCTGCTTACAATAATCGCGCACAGGCTCACATCAAACTTCAGCGCTGGCACGCGGCTCTCGTCGACTGTCAGACGGTTTTACAGCTGGAACCAGAGAATGTCAAAGGTGAGAAACGCTCGCTGGATCATAGATCTATAGGTCTATAAATATATTTGTAGTTGAAATGATTGAAAGTGGACCCAGTATTTGTGTATATATTAAGGTGTTGTGTCATTATCCACACTTTTGTGTATGTGGACAGTTGACTGGATTGTTAGTTGAGTTGTGTGTGTCTGTTTGTTTGTGCGTGTGTAGCGTTGTTGCGTCGTGCCACCGCGCACAAACATCTGGGCCACTCGCAGGAATCCCACGATGACCTGCGAGCCGTTCTGCTGGTGGAGCCACACAACATAACTGCACAGGTTAGAAGTTCACTTTCATTCACATAGAGACAAACTGATGACAGGAACTCTTGTGGTAACGTCTGTATTGACCCTCAGAAGCTCCTGATGGAGAACTCCAAGACGATCACAGAAAACCAACACAAATCCAAAGCAGGGAAGAAGCTCCTCATTCAGGAAGTGGAGGAGGAAGAAGAGGAGGATGAAGGTGGAGACACAGAGTCAGGAGTGATGTGGGATTGTGAAGTCACGAGAAATAAACACAAGAGTCCAAAAAGCAAAGCCGCTCAGAACCACAGCAGCCGATCTGAGGACACCATTCAGACAGACAGACGGGTGAACGCCCCCACGGAAGCTCCGCCCCCTGAACTCACCTGCCTTAAAGAACCGGAGGGACATGTGCTGTTTAAAACTGAAGACGCTGTGGAGACAAACACACAATGTGAAAACACAACAGCAGGTACACACACACACACACACACACACACTACAGTATATTTAATGTATGTACAGTTGGGTCTAAGCCCTGGTTTCACAGACAAGGCTTTGCTTAAGCCAGGACTAGACCTTAGTTAAATCAAGATCTTTTATAAAAACATACACTGTTGTGTATCTTGAGACAAATCAATGCACTGGCTTATTTTAAGATCTGGACGTGAAAGTTATTTTCACTTGAGACAGCTCAAACATGTGTTTTAGTCTAGGACTAGCTTTAAGCCTTGTCTGTGAAATCAGGGGCAAATGTCTAAGATCGCATTCAAAATCTGCACTAAAAAATATACTTTTTATATTTACACTGCAAAAAATAAATGTCTTACTTAGTACTTTTGTCTTTTCAGTACAAATATCTAAAAATTAAGCAAAAAAATCTTTGAAAATTTTCTTAAACACTACATTTCAAGAAAAATTCAAGAAAACTTTCTTCAGAAATGTCAGATTTCTTCACTTGTTTTAATCACTTAAATTTCATATTTTTTGTCTAATTTATTTGTTTTATTCTTCTTGAGATGTTTCTGCTAAACCAAGACAAAAATACTAAGTAAGAAAGTAATTTTTGCAGTGTAT
Organism: Misgurnus anguillicaudatus; assembly: GCF_027580225.2. Taxonomy (NCBI): domain Eukaryota; kingdom Metazoa; phylum Chordata; class Actinopteri; order Cypriniformes; family Cobitidae; genus Misgurnus; species Misgurnus anguillicaudatus. The sequence continues at coordinate 41,817,026 of NC_073346.2, read as the reverse complement.
GCATCAGGTTTTTTTTTATTTAAATTTTTTTTAATGGTGACTTTATACCTGATTCAATGAGATTTCAGAAAAGTGATGTGAAGTTTGTGTTTCAGAGTTTGAGCTCCTGAAGATGGAGGGCAGAGATTTAATTCTGAATGGCTGCTATGAGGCGGCAGCAGATAAATACACTCAATGTCTTCAACTCCAACCACAACAATCTGTGATTTACACCAACAGGTACAACCAAAACATCACAAAACATAAATATGACCTTACAAAACACACACAAATAAACACAATATGCTGATAAGCTGTTGTGTGTCTCAGAGCGCTCTGTTACATCAAACTCCAGCGCTTCACTGAAGCAAAGCAAGACTGTGAATCTGCCCTCCAGCTTGAACCCACCAATAAGAAAGCTTTCTACAGACGTGCAGTGGCCAATAAGGGCCTGAGGGTGAGAATGTCTCCTTCATTCAGATGTTCGTCTGGAGTGATATATCTAATAGTGTGTGTGTGTGTGTGTGTGTGTGTTTAGGATTACCTGGCATGTAGCGCAGACCTGCAACAAGTGTTGTGTTTGGATGCGAGTGCTGTGGAAGCTGAAGAGCTGTTGGATGAGGTCAAACATCTGATAAAGAAGAGGAAAGATTCATCATCTAAACCTCGCAGAAGAGTTCCCATCACTGAGGTCAGCCCCCCCTCCACACGCACACACACACACAGTCTGATTTAAGCACAGGTCTGAGATCAGCTCTGTATGCAGGTTGAGGATGCTGACGATGAAGATCATGACGGCGCTGATAACAGGTCCTGGATCAGCCTGCAGCCCATGAATGCGTTCGAGTTTGGTCAGGCTCTGAACGCTGCACGCGCTAACAGTGATCTGTTAACCTGCGCAGAGCTCCTGCGTAACGTCGCATCAGAGCTTCTCCCGCAGTACATCAGCACGCAGCTGGACGGACGCACCATCAGCTTCATCATCCAAACACTGAACGTCCACCTGCTGCGCTCACACCCTCACCTGGTTTATCAACACCTGAAGCACCTGCACACGGCTCACAGATTCTCGGTGAGAATAAAACTTCCTTACGTCTTTCATTGGTGTTCTTCTAACATGTTTATGTCTACGTTGTCATCGACTGTAAAGTATTATCTGCACTGAAACGACAAACACTGAGATTCTCATCACTCAGCTTCCACATTTAAGTTGTGGTTTAACTTTACTCTGCCAATGACAAGTTTTTACGGCAATCCAGATTTCCGCTATTATCCACTGGGTGTCGCTCTTACCCAACTTTTAAAACACTAAAGCATCTGCTGATCCAAAAACAGTAAAAACTCTGTGTATGTTTTGATCATTGCTCTGAATTTGATCTCTAGCAAAAATTATCTCAGCTTTATGTTCAAAATGTTGTATTTTTAAAGAAACCTACCAATATTTGAGAGGTGATAAAAAGAGAACAAATGAGGGTAGGATGAAACGTTTTTTGTTTTGTTTTTTTGAAAGCAGAGTCTGCTAAAAGTGTCTTCTAAATGCATAAATGTAAATCTAATGTGGTTCCGATCTAGCAGTAAGTCAAGCAGTGTTTCCTTATATTAAAGGTGTAACTTTTAGAAGAATCTCTTAACAAAAATGCAATCTAATCTACATAACTTTATTATCAGTGGTGTATAAAGACCTTACATAATGAACTGTATTGTTTTTATTATCTTAGAATGAGATGTTTTTTCTCCATACACCGCATCATGTTTCTACAGTAGTTCCTCACATCCTAACCCTGGAGAGTTTAGCATCAACCCTGATCACCTATCTGTGATCTTCTAGTGATCGTGAAGACATAGACAGAGCTCCAGACTAACTTTTTTCACTAGGAGCACAGTGGCCCCCAACTTAAAATTTTATGGGCACAAACAGAAAATTTAGGGGCACACATCGTAAATCAACATGCTAACCAAATATTCACATTTCTACAAATTTCCACTGTATTACTAATAAATACTTTAATGATAGATGCAGAAAGTACAATGTGCTGTTTCCTATTCATTGTCACATCACAAAAAAAGTCACATTTTCTGGTCGCACATGTGACCAAAATTCAGTGGCACACTCTTACATTTTGGTGGCAGTCTGGAGCCCTGATAGATTATCTTGCTCAGGTGTGTTTGATCAGGGTTGATGCCAAACCCTCCAGCGAAGAACCCTGAGGCCCTAAACAGACAAACTGATCTACAGAGCGTGTTTCATCTCTATGTTGTTTCAGACGACATGTTTGTCCTGTTGCAGCTACTGAAGCTTTTTATTGCATTTTGAAATTGAGGATGGTTGCAAGCTCAATTAAAATGCCACTAAAAACACATTACACCTTTATAAGGGGAAAATACACAGAAAGATTTCTTGCAGATGGCTCATTAATATCTGTCTGTCTGTGTGTGTAGATGGTGTTGATGCTCCTGGACTCAAAGGATCACAGACAGCTGATGGAGATCTTTGAGAAGCTGAGCGTTGTGCAGACTGAAGCTTTTTCCAAAAATGATGTCAAAGATTTAGCCAACAAATACATCTGAAGCTCCTTTCTTCTGGACTCTTTTCTCTCATTGAAGTCTAGCTTCTGTATAAATACCACAGTTACTACATTAAAGTTCTTCACCACATGTTCTGTGTCTGGTCTCAGTGATGATGAATCACATCTTGAGTCATGTTTGTCATCATTGATGTTTTTCAGAGCACCATTAACGTTCTGTTTTCAGTGTAGATCACAAACCCGTCGGGTCTTCAGCAGTGGAAAAGAAACTCAAACTTTCTCACAAAGCTTTTATTTTTTTTAGAAATAGACAAGTTGAAAACTACAATTACTGTTATTAATATTTACACACTTGTCTGGTTTGTATCTTCATATATGAAGTCTGTAGGGAGTTTCTCTGGTGGGATTCTCATCAGTTGCTCATCATACGAGCGCAGTGTCCAGAGTTTCTCCAGCTCATACGTTTCTCTGGTCTCCTGAAGCATGAGATGAATCACCAGTGATCCTGTACAACAGAAGACCCATCAGCACACCATCAGACCCATCGAGTATCATTCTGTGCGGAGACCTCAAACTCTATACAAACCAAAGTCAATGCATTTCCAGTCATCACAATCTCTTCCCTCCAGTCTGACGTGAGCATCGCAATCCCGCCGCAGAAACTTAAACTGAAATATAAAGCATGAAAAATACTGAGTGACCTCTTTAAGATTAAAAACTAAAGCAGAAACCACTTCTCTTTATATCGTCTGAAAAATTCATCAGTTCAGTACAGTTGGATCATTATGGTATAAAATTTAATCTTATTAAAGTGCACCTATTTCATTGCTTAAAAAACGCTATTTTTGATGCTCCAGATTTTCCTCTCTTCCTGAAACGCACTGATTTTGTACAAAACTCATTGATCTGCAAAGCTCTGAAGCGGAGGAATTATGATAATGTCTCTCTTTACTACATCACCAATCCCAGTGTGTGTTTGTTGTAGTCCAAGAAAAGAGATGTACAAACTCACATCATCGTTTATTTTGGGGTTTGTACCTTTAGCCGTATCTTAACATGAACTAATACACACTTACATACTAAAGGAAAATTAAAAACGTGAATCAGATAATTGGTGCTCTTAAATAGTGAGTGTGTGTGTGTGTGTGTGTGTGTGTGTGTGTGTGTGTGTGTGTGTGTGTGTGTGTGTGTGTGTGTGTGTGTTGTCTTTACCACTTTAAGTAGAAACTCAGCCATTGCAGTGAGATGTCGTGGTGATGCTCCAGTGACTGTGATGATGTAATCTGTGTATTTGAGCTCTTGTGGGACTTTGATCACACAGATGTCTGTTGCGTTCTCCTGTCTCAAAACAGACACCACCAGACTGATGTCAAACTTCTCCACAGACCCTAAACACAACCACACAAACACTTGTGTAACCTTTCCTCACACTGTAATGAAATAGGCTGTGTGTGTGTGTGTGTGTGTGTGTGTGATGCTGGACAGATTATTAAAAGTTGAATTGGACTCACTGCGTCTGTCGCGGGTTTCAGGATCTTCTGCGGATTCGTGTCGAACTGTCGCGATGTTTGTAGTTGTGCAGTTTTGTATTGTGGTTGTGTAGTTTAGTGCTGTTACTCTGGGTGTTCGTGCTTTCCTGACGTCATTTATAACACTGACCTTCTGACAGCAACTCAGACGCGCCGCTTTGAACATCATCCTCTGACGCGCGTTAGACGCGAGGCAGCGCGCCGCGATCATTCTGTGTGATCGAGTACTAATATGTGAACAATATAAGATAATATGCAATCATTCACACACTATTATCTCCTTCAGCATTCTGGATGAACGTGTGTTTCACTCTGCCAAAGCGGTTTGACGCGCGCCCCCTGTTGGTCTGGATGTGTGTAAAAGTAGGCGCCTCTATTTCTTCTGGTGTTTTATGGCGGTTTGGCAAACCAACGAAATTGTGCATTACCGCCACCTACTGATCTGGAGTGTGGAGTAAACATTTGAAAGCGAAACCAAGTTCTTGTGTTTAAAATAATAATAATTCATGTACTCTTGGTCGCCTAGACTCGTTAGACTTCTTTGCTGTAGGGGTTCAATCTTCAGCTGGCTGGCAGGAGCAGCCACTGGCGGGTCACGTGACCCGCCACTCAACCACTGGCAGGCCACGTGACCCGCCACTCAACCACTGGTGGCCGCCACTGGCAGCCGCCATCCCTGTCACTGGCAGCCGCTATCTCTGCCACCGGCAGCAACCGCCCAAAAGTAGTTTGACGTATTTGGAAGTGATATGCATTCATTCAGTGTGTTTAATGTCCAACTATTTTTCATGCCTTCACAACCTTGCCTTTCCTTTCTGTTCAAAACCGGATTTATTTGCTTTGTAACATGGATTTTTTTGTATGTATCTGCCAAATGGCTATTAAGGCTTGGAGTTGAAGCTCCCGCCTACACTATTATATCAAACAAAATATCCTCCACATGCAGCTCACCAGCCACCGCCCTGCGCAAACTCCAATGCACACCCAAACAAAAAGAATTATATTATTTTTACTCTGCATCTGTGCTTATGGATGTCTTCCAATAATCAATCATCATTTTGTAAAGATTTTCCGCATTTCAGGTGCTTAAATTTAATTATCTGAACTGTATGCATTTACAGCCAGCTCAGTCACTGTTTTGCTATCCACAAAAGGAATTATATCATTTATCATATTTTTTTACTCTTTATTTGTGCTTCTTGATGTCTTCTAAAAATCAATCATGGTTTTGTAAACATTTATTGTGTTAAATGCGCTTAAAAACAAATTATCTAAACTGGATGGACCACACCTCAGTCAGCTACTATTTTGCGCGAACTTTAAAGCACGACTTCCTGCTCTTCACAAAGGAATTATATGATTTTTTTTACTCTGCATTTGTCCTTATGGATGTCTTCCAATAATCAATCATCGTTTTGTAAACATTTATCGTGTTTATGGTGCTTAAAAAAGAAATGATCTGAACTGGTTGGATTTACAGCCACCTCAGTCAGCCACTATTTTGCGCGAACGTTAAAGCACGACCTCCTGCTCTTCACAAAATGAGTTATATAATTTTTTTACTCTGCATTTGTCCTTATGGATGTCTTCCAATAATCAATCATGGTTTTGTAAACATTTATCGTGTTTATGGTGCTTAAAATAAAAATGATCTGAACTGGTTGGATACAGCCACCTCGGTCAGCCACTATTTTGCGCGAACGTTAAAGCACGACCTCCTGCTCTTCACAAAATGAATTATAAATTTTTTTTACTCTGCATTTGTCCTAATGGATGTCTTCCAATAATCAATCATGGTTTTGTAAACATTTATCGTGTTTATGGTGCTTAAAATAGAAATGATCTGAACTGGTTGGATTTACAGCCACCTCGGTCAGCCACTATTTTGCGCGAACGTTAAAGCACGACCTCCTGCTCTTCACAAAAGGAATTATATTGTTTTTTACTCTGCATTTGTCCTAATGGATGTCTTCCATTAATCAATCATCGTTTTGTAAACATTGATCGTGTTTATGGTGCTTAAAAAAGAAATTATCTGAACTGGTTGGATTTACAGACACCTCGGTCAGCCACTATATTTCGCGAACTTTAAAGCACGACCTCCTGCTCTTCACAAAATGAATTATATGATTTTTTTACTCCGCATTTGTCCTTATGGATGTCTTCCATTAATCAATCATCGTTTTGTAAACATTGATCGTGTTTATGGTGCTTAAAAAAGAAATGATCAGGGGCCTATACCATGAAGCTGGTTTAGTTGGTTAGCCAGCTTTGTTTAGGATTAGTTTGTGCAAATCCTGGGTTTTGTGTACCATGAAAATAGCTTTTACCAACAAGGCCTGCACATTGGCTTGGTTTTGTCAACCTGAAACTAATCCTGTAACCCTGAGTTTGTTTAACCATTTTCATGGTACGGGCCCCTGAACTGGTTGGATTTACAGCCACCTCCCAACAAACATTTGGACGTGTGATGACCGTTGAAAAGACGTCCGTTCGTCACGTCCCGTCCGCGTTGAAAAATATATCCAAAATGAAAGTTGAGCCGACGTCTTTGACGTCATCTGGCCGTGAATTACACGTCTTTTCTGCACGTCCCTGGACGTCTAAATGCGCCGTATTTTGGATGTTTAAATGTGTTCCTGCATAGTTTAAATATATGTTTTAAGCCCTCATATAGCAAACATGTGGACGTTTTATGACCGTTGAAAAGACGACCCTTCGTCACGTCCCATCGCGGTTGAAAAATACCCTAAATTAAAGTTCAGCGGACGTCTTTGACGTCATTTGGCCGTGAATTACACGTCTTTTCTGCCCGTCCCTGGACGTCTAAATGTGCCGTCTTCTGGATGTTTAAATGTGTTGCTGCATAGTTTAAATGTATGCATATAAAATGAATATACACCCATTGTGTAACATCGTGAAAGGCAATCAATTGTATTGAGGTTTAACACATATTCACAAAGGTTCAAAATCAGTTCAAAATTGGTCCAGTCAGACCTGAACGTCCATAAACCGTTTTAACCACGTGTACTTCACAAACACATTAAAGAATACATTATTTGTGGCCATAACAAAAAAAAGAAGCATGTTCTGATTTAGCACTTTATTTTTTTTAACCATTTAACTATAATAACAACTTCAAAACACTTTCTATAAAGGGATAGTTCACCCAAAAATTAATATTTAGTCATTTATTCCCTCTCATGTTTCAAACCTGTATACCCTCCCATGTTCTGCCGAACACAAAGATATGTGAAAGAATGTTTTTAACAAAGCAGATCCCACAACCCATTACTACAATTGTAAAAAAAATATTGACAGTTAATTGGTTGTGAAGTTACAAACATTCTTCAATCTTTGTGTTCAGCAGAAAATATAAAGGTATACAGGTTTGAAACATGTGGATAAGAAAATTATAACAATTTTCCTTTTTTGGTGAACTCTCTCTTTAACACATCACAGCTGTTTGGCTTTTTTGTATCCACCACCCCCAGCTCTTCCTGGAGCGTGCTTGAGGTGGTCTGCCATAGCTGCATCTATTTCCGAGTCTGTGGCATTTGGGCTCCACCTCTTCACAGCATCTTGAAGGAAGAGAAGAATATGTTTCTTTTTAAAATAAATACAATTAAAATTTTGAGGTAAATGACATGCACTTACTTTCAAAATCTTTATGGTCTACAGCTAAAATGATATATTAATATTATATATATTATTGTACAAAATATGCTCTGCTTTAAATAAGTGTTAGATCAGTTGTGGGGGATACAGCATTTGTCCCCTCCCTCTACAAAACCACTGTGGTGCCCTTGAGAAAGACCCTTAACTAGGTGTGTCAAAAAATGAACAGGACATTTCTAAAAAAGACAGGTGAGCTGTGATGTCCCCTGAATAGATCAAGCATAACAATAAAATTACAATCAATATACAAGAACAAGTTTTTTTAGATCAACATTCCCCAAATTACCTTGAATAACATAATACAAAGGTGTGCCTTTAAAAGACTTCTTTTCCAGATGTCCACCACCCCTCATATTGAACTTTGCTATAAGACAATTTGACATCATTCTGTGAAAGAAATGTAAGATTACTTCACCTTAGACAAATAACCTAAAAGGTCAATAAATCACAATTAACAGTAATGAGCAATTGCATACAATGTTTAAACATACACTATGTGTTAACACTTCACATGTTTCATCTACCATGTAACAAGTGCTATGAACTATATCCTCATCCCTAACTTTGGGTGACAAGTAATGGCTTACACTGAAATTATGTTTTGATTTCTTGTTTTCAGTATGGCTGACTGTTTAAGTCATTACGAACATTAAAACTTCTCAACAAGTGATGTGTGACGGATTAAATCCTGAATTGAAGTAATATAAATAGCTGGGTTAATTATGGTGGTAATCAATATATATTCCTTAAATATTATGCAGGATTACACAAATCAAGAGAAATAAATACCTGTTCATAACGTTGTTCACGCAGTCTCTGACAGAATATCCACCAACTCAGACAGTTGCTGGACCTAAATGTGAAAACAATTGAAATAATGTTATAGAAAGATAGATGGAAATATATATACATATTCTTTATGTCACAACTTACGCAGATCACCTTGTTATCAACATATTTGATGTATTCATAATGCACAATACACAGTCATATAGCATTTCTTACATGTTGCATTTGAAGCTGAGGCCATAGGTGAAGAATCAGGTAGTCTCCATCCGGTAATTTTTTCGTTGTGTTACCTCACCTGTACAAATAGAGTTAATTATATGGTAGTGTAAAATATTAACAGTAAATCACTTCACAGTGTAATACTGCATTAGTTATGAAATCAGCTGTCTGTACTTTTAGGTCTTTGTGGTTGAGCAATGACAGATATTATAAGCTCTGTATTTGTAACTATTAACTCAGATTCAGAGAAATGTAAATATGTTTATACTCTTAGCTTTGTTGTCACTAATGTTAAATCTTGCATGACACCTTGCATGTAATTTCATTAAGTACAATAAACATACACATGCACAATGTATTGCATTTTAAAAAATACATAGTAGTGTAAAATATTAAAATAAATCACTTTTTATATCAAAGTTTTTGGATATTATGTTGACATTCAGGCAAAACCCTGACTCATGGAATACATTTTTACCTAAAAATGAGAATGACATTATAAAGGCAAAAGTGTATGCACTTAGGAGCCAAGCAATGTGTTTGTATAGTGTGGGAATGCACCAAAAAAAAACATCAGTAGCACGTATGTCTCATAGTGTCACAGCTTATTCTAGGCCAGGGTATAGATCAATCACACCATTGTGATACCGATGTTTACTGTCATGAAGTGTGCCTGTGTAAACAAAATACACCAAAACAATTTATATACATTTTTGAGTTTCATATCAAAATATATAAAAGTCATTTTTGAAAGAATCATGTTTTTTCGTAGTATTAAGCAAAAGCAGTCAAAAACTTACAACTTAATGTAGGGTAGACAAAGTCAGGGGTCGGGCACGCCTCATCTAAGTGTGGTGGACACAAAACTTGATCTTTAGCACAAACAAGGACATATGAAACATTAGAACATTAACAAATGTGTAGACTGTTTAAGTCATATCTACAAAAATTCATATCTACAGTTTTCCATACCTTTTGTTATTGTTTGTAGAATGCCCATCTTTATTTGGTTTGTGTTGATCTTCAACTGTAAATAAAACGAAATTGTAATTAATTATATTAACTCCACAATAACAACTCCAATTTGTTAATGTATTTTCAAACTGAGACATTTACCTGACTTGGGTTTTGGGTGGTTATATTTTGGAGGGTCTGTGTAGGACACAGTGCCTTTAACAGCTTGTTTATTTTTATTTGGATGAGGTTCTGCTTTTCCTTTGTACAAAACAAAAGCAAAGGAAGTTAATCAAACAAACACTTCTGCTAAACTTTTAATGCAAAACAGTATTTAATATTTTGCATGTGCAATGTTTAGGCAATCAAATCATTGTAATTCCATTAATGCCAAATAACTTTTATTTTTCAGATAATTTACTTTCTGAAAGAGACTTTCAAGAGGCTACATTAATAAGGTACTTTGACTGTATCCTTAAACATACTTTATACCATGTATAACTTCAAAGTACGTTAGCTTTTAGCCTTCTAGCTAATTATTGCAATACTCAGTGTGGACAATTCTGGCAACGTTTATTTCGGAGCCTTCGTGTCAAACAAGTAAAACTTAAGCACGTTAATCAAATAATACACAATGTACTTACCCAACAGTAGATTTTGAATGATATATAGACAAAACTCCCTCGTAATCGCTCCTCGTGTTTGAATGTGAACTTCCGGAAGAACGCGTGACGTCACCACTATCTCGCGAGATAATCTGTCCTATCGCGGGATTTTGTAATATCCCCAGATTTTTCGCTATATTTCTTAAATTAATTAATAGCACAGTTTTTGAAATTACATCCAACTCAGACCTAAATGGTGACCGGATATGTATCTGTTTTACATTTATATGCATACATTCAATAATAAAACAGGTTGGAATAATGACTAAAATGCAGTGTGGCTTTGCAATCACACTGGGCACTTTGTGATTATAATTTATTTAAACAAGATAAAGTTAATATATTTACTTTGTATACAAATCGTGTATTTCATAAAGATTATCCTGTTTTTTTCCTACTAGTCTAGTCTAGACGTGTAAAAGACGTCAGTGGACGTCTATTCACAACCTCTTAAAAACCTACTTTTTGCACTTAAATTAATTATTGCAGTATTAACCAAGGTGTAAGCACAGCATTTGCATATTTCACAATGACTTTATAGAAGGTTTATGATTTTTTATGGAGGGTCATGATGGACTATAAATGCACGTGTAAAAGACGTCACCTAGTGACGTCCTCTTACAACCGATTCACAACAGGGTATAAATGAAGAGTTTGGTTCCAAAACGCAATAAATCCATTTTGACAAATTTTGGTAAAAACGTGTTTTCTATACCAAGAAAGTGACAAGATGAAAACAACTATTTTCTGTTACAAACTTTCACACAGCATCTTTAGGTTATAAAAACATAAAAAATTCAAATCCATAAGTTGATTTTCAAAGATTTATTATAAAAACGGATTATTTTTTCCACAAAATGCAATAAATCCATGACAAGTTTTTATTCAAAATGCTATAAATCTATTGAATCAATAGCCTATATAAATGTGCATTCATCTTTGCCATGTTATATTCATTTAGTTGACTAGTTGTACACACTAATTAAAAATATAAACATTAATGTTATTAATCAAAACACTTACTTTGTCATATTAAGAACCCTGTCATTGCGGTTACTTGACGTCTTCGCTTAACGTCTTTCACAGCGATCGACTGTAAAATGTTTTTGGTCCTGCTCGATTTTCGTTGACTTTGAGTAAAATTATGTACAGTTTTTCATAAGATCCTCTGGGGTCAATGTGTTAGCATGAGAAGCTTGATGCTGTCGGGAGAACAAGCACCCGTCTCCCAAGTGCCTCTCAGGGAAATTGTTAGATGCTGATGGCTTACGTTTCTTTCCCGTCACAGAAAACCATCACAGGTTTAGCGATGCAATTAAAGTATTATTTTGTTTTGTTTGTTTGTTGATCACGTAGTACAAAGTAGATGAGGAAAACCAGGACTCCGTGTACTACGCGCGTCCGCCATTGCTTGTTTACATTGCGTGAACGGTGGGCTGTAATATCAGAAATGGAGTTATTGCGTTCTGTAAAAAAGTGGGAGTGGCGTTTGTCGCATTTTGGGAAAAAAGGGAGAAAAGATGACAGAATAACACGGCGGATATTGGATTTTGCGTAAAATTAAGAATTTACTTTTAACTACTGACCTGATATAATACTGATTTTGGCAGTAACTCATTTTTTTCAAAAGTGGCGTTTATTGCGTTTTGGAACCAAACTCTTCAAATATTGAAGCACGCGTAGTAAAAGTCAAAGTAACAATTATACATGCAACCCCATAGAACTATAGACATGTACAAATGTATCTGAATGCATTTTTATGAAATGTTCTGTGTTACATATTTTCACCGATTTGTGCCGTCATACCGCGACTATTTTTGGCCAGGGACACGACGTTGCGGTCGGACCAATGTTTGCTGGGCTCAGTCAGCCACTATATTTCGCGAACTTTAAAGCACGACCTCCTGCTCTTCACAAAATGAATTATATTATTTTTTTACTCTGCATTTGTCCTTATGGATGTCTTCCAATAATCAATCGTCGTTTTGTAAACATTTATCGTGTTTATGGTGCTTAAAAAAGAAATGATCTGAACTGGTTGGATTTACAGCCACCTCAGTCAGCCACTATTTTTCGCGAACTTTAAAGCACGACCTCCTGCTCTTCACAAAAGCAATTATATATTTTTTTTACTCTGCATTTGTCCTAATGGATGTCTTCCAATAATCAATCATCGTTTTGTAAACATTTATCGTGTTTATGGTGCTTAATAAAGAAATGATCTGAACTGGTTGGATTTACAGCCACCTCAGTCAGCCCCTATATTGCGCGAACTTTAAAGCACGACCTCCTGCTCTTCACAAAAGGAATTATATTATTTTTTTACACTGCATTTGTCCTTATGGATGTCTTCCAATAATCAATCATGGTTTTGTAAACATTTATCGTGTTTATGGTGCTTAAAATAGAAATGATCTGAACTGGTTGGATTTACAGCCACCTCAGTCAGCCACTATTTTGCGCGAACGTTAAAGCACGACCTCCTGCTCTTCACAAAAGGAATTATATTGTTTTTTACTCTGCATTTGTCCTAATGGATGTCTTCCATTAATCAATCATCGTTTTTGTAAACATTTAGCGTGCGTTAAAGTTTGCGCAAAATAGTTGCTGACTGAGGTGGCTGTAAATCCATCCAGTTCAGATCATTTCGTTTTTAAGCACCATAAACACAAAATGTTTACAAAACGATGATTGATTATTGGAAGACATCCATAAGGACAAATACAAAGTAAAAAAATCATATAATTCCTTTTGTGAAGTGCAGGAGGCCGTGTGTTGAGGTTTGTGCATTAGTGGCTGGCTGGGCTGGGTTTAGCTGGAATGCATCCAGTTCAGATCATTTTGTTTTTGAGCGCTTTGAACACGATGGATGTTTACAGGGCGGTGATTTATTGTTGGAGGACATCCATAGGCACAAATGCAGTGTAAACTTTTTTTACTCATGCGTGTAAAAAAATCCTTTTGTGACAAGCAGGAGGGTGCACGTTAGGGTTCGCGCAAAATAGTGGCTGGCTGAGCTGCCTGTGGAAAATATGTTGTTTGATATAATATTCTAAGCGGGAGGAGGCGTTTAAACCACTCCACGCATTACAGCCATTTTACTGATATATACTTACTGATACTTATATTTACTACATAATAGAGATCCATATAATAAAGTAAATAAATCCTGTAAAAGAAAGGCACTAAATTAGGAGCTTCGGCACCCTGCTGCTGGCGATACTGCTCGTCCTTCTGGTTGTGAATGCATGCAAAAATAGCTTTTAATCAAAGTACATATTCAAAGAACTAACAAGCCTAGAAGTTAAACACACTGAATGAATAAAAGACAAAGCATATCACTTCCAAATATGCCCAACCATCAGTTTTAAGCAGTCGCTGCCACTGGCAGGGATGGCAGGCCACGCGACCCGCCAGTGGCCGCCCCCGCCAGCCAGCCGAAGACCGAACCCCCTCTCCTTCTTTGTTACTTCAAATGATATCCCAGCAAACAGGGGACGTCCCCCGGACGTTGCGAACGTCCTCTTAGGTCCGCAATTGGTCCGCATTGTAACGTTCGCTGGCGGACCTTCCGGGGACGTCCGCATATGGTCCGCTAAAAAACTTTTGCTGGCGGACCTTGCGGGAACGTCCGCATATGGTCCGCTTAATAACGTTCGCTGGCGGACCTTGCGGGAACGTCCGCATATGGTCCGCTAAATAACGTTCGCTGGCGGACCTTGCGGGAACGTCCGCATATGGTCCGCTAAATAACGTTCGCTGGCGGACCTTCCGGGGACGTGAAACCACTCAAAGCTTTAAATATAAACCCATTCTACACATTTAACCATAAGGCAGGGAGTTACACTTAAGAGTTACCCTTTCATGCAGACATCAAAGTAAAAATGCTGTTTTTGCTATGGCTTTACTAATGAAAACCGAAGTTTATAGTATCTAATATTAATATCTTTTCTTTATGTTTATACTACTTAGTATGGTAAAAACATGGCTTTATATAGACCCTTTACTAATTTTATTACATAGATCCCATTAAAGTTGCTTACAATTGTACAATAATTTTACATTTAATGTGAATAAAGATCTGGCACCATGTCTTTTTTAGTAAATGATTTTCCATACTATTCCTAAGACTGTAACTATCGTCAATAAATCGAAATCACAATGCACATATTCATGTAATAGTTAAAGAATCCACCATTGTGAAGTTATATATCACCCGATTAAATATAAATTAAGTGCAAGTACTTGTTTATTTTGATTAATATGACACATACATTAATATGAGTGTTGTGTGGTTCTTCAAGCGTTGTCTTTCTCATATATGAAGCACTGCATGATAAATAATTGTCACACAGCAAAAATCTATACAAATACATTAGGCTATATCAAAGAAAAACAAACTTGAATCTACAACTACAGCACAAATGTAAAACTTTTATTATTGCAAAGGATTCAAATGCAAGCAAAGCAATGCAAACAGAAATGCAGAATGACAGTCACTCAATCTGTTGCAAGGAATGACTTTCAAACAGCAAGTGCTAAAGAGGCCAAACACGCGGAACACAAGTCCAACGCTGAAACTGCTGGAAAAGAACAATAAAAAAGATACAGGTAAGACATACATCCTCATGTAAACTTGAACAATTTCTCACATTCTACACCCATCATTTAAACTGTCAAAGTGTTGGTTAAACTGCAAAATAAGGTGTACTTTGTAATTTCATAATTTTCCTTTTTTTCTATTATTTTTCTTTTTTCTATACGGTTTCTTACTAAACTGTCTTCAGTGTTGCCAGCTCTTGTGAGACAAACAAGTAACCGCAGCTTCAAAAACAAGCCCAATATTATTATATTGTTTACTGTTAACAAATGAGCTCAAAACATTGTAACCTTCAACCCCTCTGAAATTACAAATTTTTAAGTTTAGTATTAAATTGCAAAGATAACACTTTACAATAAGCTTGTATTTGTTAGCATTTGCCACAATGAACTAACAATAAACAATACTTTGACACAAAAACTCATGTTAATTTCAGCATTTGCTAAACCATATTTCAATTCAAAAGTTATATCTGTTACAGGTGTATTATATTTTGTTGTGGCATCTAGCGGTGAAATTGTAAATAGAAAGCAACCTCAATTTTGAAACACAATGAGATTCTATGGTAGCTGCCACCGGACAAAAATGTCATCGTCTGAAGCCCATGTTATAGTCGTGCGTAAGGTCTACACCGTAGGTTATCCATAGCCTGAGCGTAGCCTGATTTTTAACAGCGTGTCAGTTCTACGCGGACCACAAGCGCTGTTATTGGTCCACTAGAACCCCTCCCATCAGGTAAAAAAACTGCGTCATAGCCATTTCTATTTGCGACGGTGAGAACAAAAATAGGCCAAGTTGAGGAATGACTTAACTCAAACTGCTGCAACGAGTCGCTGTTTATTTACTTCGAACAATGCTGGTCAGTGGCGCTCGTGACTCCTCATCCGAGGGGCGCTAATTCAAAATAAGTGTTCGGAGTATCATGTGTGTGGTCCCCTCCTGCAAAACATGTGTCCCGCGCGTCGAGAGATCCCGTGTGCATCACGTGCCCCGCCAAAACAAGTGCCTGCTGCACATGCGTCAAAACCGTTCATGACAAAAGAGACGCTCACGTTCACACAAGACACTCCCTTAACAGTAAACTTTGATTACACATGAGATTATGCGAGTATCTGGCAAACCCGAGCGTCTCTTTTATCCTAAACCCTTTAAACGCATCTACAACAGGCACTTATTTTGACAAGACATGTGATGCACACAGGATCTCTCAAAGCGCTGAACACATATTTTGAAAAAAGGAACCACATGTTGTGATGAACTTCGCATCAAGCGCCCTCAAAAAAAGAAGTCATCGGCCGCCACTGCTGTTGGTCTTCTCAAAACATACACAACAATCTGCGGTTTCTTCGTTTGTGAGTTAAACTGGCCAAGCTGCTTCTGTGGTTACACGCGTGGATACTGCCTACCAGTGGTCTACATGTATGTTTGCTATAATGAGCCCTTGAGACAACATATGGACAAAACACGCTCTGTAGAACAGTTTGTCCATTTAGGGCTACTGTAGAAACATGATGGTGACTTTCATGTATGGTGGCCCACAGTGTATGGACATAAAAACGTCTCACTCAAATGTATGTCTTCATCTGTAAAAGATAAAAATCTCCATATCTCATTAAATGTGAATAAATGTTAAGATCAAAATGCCGTTGTTTACACTGCAAGAAAGAATTAAAACTTTTTTTATAACTTTTAGGTTTTGGTATGTCAGATAAATTTGCTTACCTAAATCCTTCAAGCCAGGAAGTAGGACACTTTTGATGCTTTTCCATTGCATAGTATGACCCAGTTCAGCACAGCTGACTTTTGGGAGAGGGGTAATGGGTTTCGGATGCGAAGCCATGTGCAAATTTACAAAAATGCAGAGCACACCACTGCACCCATGTCTGCATGGCATTTTGTAACTTTGCGCATGGCTCCGCATTCAAAACGCACCAAAAGTATAGGCATAAATGTTCTGTCAGCGGAGTGCACGTACCGATGACACGGGTGTTTGTACAGAACCTGTCAAGTGAGAGAGGTAGTGGAAAATCTACTTGTGGGTGTCAATTTCGATTTTGTGGCTGCATTCCATTAATATGCTCTGTTGCTCCATGTTGTGTGTGTGTGTGTGTGTGTGTGTGTGTGTGTGTGTGTGTGTGTGTGTGTGTGTGTGTGTGTGTGTGTGTGTTTGTATCGCATTTACGATGATGTTACGGCAGTAGAGGGGACGCAACTGTAACAATAAGCCTATAATCAGGGGTGCACATAACTTTTTTTGTCCTGGTTCTCAAAGTAGCACCTGGAGATGTTACTTGGTACTCACACTATTCATAGCACAGACATCCTACATGCTGACATCATCACTTTTCTCCTGACTACTCTCTTTGCCATATCTATTTTGTTTAAACATGGTAGACAATGATGTACATAAAATAAGCCTTTAAGTTATAGTTTTTTACTTATGTAATCTTTATAAATAAATACTAGCCTAACTCATATAAATGTATACTTGTACTAGCAAGCTGTCTGAAGCATTGAGATGCGGATCACTGCTAACAACACACATTAAATATCTTACCACTGATGCACGAAGAAATCCCTTATGTCGAAGTAAATTAGCTAACTATGTAACAAAATTCCAGCAACGCTGGTACGCTAGAATTGTTTCTATTTGCACATACGCACCAGTTATGTGCACCCCTGCCTATAATCTCACCCACTCTGAAGCGATACTAAACTGTACTGGAAAAGCAACGAAAGCGAGCTGAGCTGCATCGTACCGAGCCAAGTTGTACCCTACATTGGAAAAGCGCCATATCGTGACATCGGACCCTGGAACACAGAAAAGCATGAGACAGTAAAAAGCATCAGATGTTAGGTTGTGTTTGAATGCTTTCTCTGAACAATTTCCCCATGAACTATGCATGTAAACGAAATAAACCAAAGTACTTATTCTTTCTTTCCCCTTCTTAAACATCATTTAAAACCATAGCCAGAAAACTCACCATCTCAGCTTGTTATTAACAATATCCTTATTTGTTCCAACAAATATAACTTGCTATACAAGTAAAATATACAAATATAACTTATTAATAATCTTATTAACAAATATTACCAAATTCTATTATTTTAACAAGGAAAACTTAAATGTCACAACATTGAAATGTCATATATGGTTATAAAAGTATATATTTTGACTCGCATCTCTATATGGTGGCCTGCGACGGCCGGATGACGTCCAAGTAATCAAAGTATCGCGAGAGCGAGACGAAATATGATTTCTTGAATCATTCTCGCGGTACTTTGACGTCATCCGGCTGTCGGTTCTTGCGGCGCCGCATTAAGTCAAACAAGCCTCCTGACTGCGTGCGAGAACGTTTGAATTATCTGGCACGAGCCCTCACACGTCAAACTTCAACTGACACAACGGTCTCGGTGGAGATAAGCAAAAGCGCCTATAAATTTCGTCATTTTTTATACACATCCCGTTTATTTTGTAGTTAATTGTTAGATAAGTTGGTAATTTCGACAAGTTTTCGTTACAAGGTAAGATTTCGTTATCATCGTTGCCATATAACTTAACTTACAGTATTTATATTGGTTCAAGAGCGCAGTTTGATAACTCATTCGAGGTTTGTAGCCATATTTAAGTTACTCACTTACTTTGTTTCAGTGTTAGAGTAAATGTATAAGGTTTTGAAGTAATATTAATAAGTTGCTGCGCCTCAATCCGAAGGCTAACCACTGGAGGTAGCATTTGGCTGTATGACTTTTACGTCATCAAGACTGTCACATTTAAGAATATTAACAATTATAAAGTTAACTATTATTCTCAGTTAATCGTAAATTGTTGTAATATGCTTATGACTTGCGAATTTAATGTTCATTTAACTGAAATAAACCAGGCTTGATGACGTATGCTGCCTGCATTTTCGAGGATGCAGCCTTCCGTTTGAGAAACGGCCTACAAGTGTGAGCGTGCGCGAGATTCTGTCCGAATTGATTCTTCCCACATTTTAAGGTTTAAATTAAAACTCCTAACTTACCTTTCCAGGGGTTTCTGTTCCTGCTAGTGATGGGTCGTTCGCGAACGAGCGGCTCTAAGAGCTGATTCTTTGTAGCGAACGAGCAGAGCCGAATCTTCAGACGCATGCAGGGGAGCCGGCTCTTCTAAGGGAGCCGAGCTAGAAGAGCCGAATCTATGAAAAGAGCCGGACTGCCATCACTAAAATGTAGAGCCAGCGCTTGAGCCGAAAGAGCCGAATCAATGGAAAGAGCCGGACTGCCCATCACTAGTTCCTGCAGTCTTCCAGCGATACTGGCGCGTATGATGATGCGGACACGAACTGCACACTACAGTATACCGCCGCCTACTGTACTGTAGTAAAATAACGTGTAGGATTGAATACTGTGGCAAACGCAGTAAAAAAAGCCATTTAATTCGTTGTAAAAACAATGGACATGCCAGTTTAAGTAACTTGTGGGCTAAATCACCAAAATAAGTTTGTAGATGTGGTTCAATTATTTTTAATAAGTGTGCAGCATAATGGACCAGCCTGAATGTATGTATGTAGCCTATAAATATATTGTTTAGACTTTATTTTTAAACCTTTATTTGGTGGTATATGGTTAAACCTTTTTAATGGTAGCAATAGGCTTTATGCCCAGCTGCACAACTTCCTGAACTCCAGCCAGCTCCTTGTTTCCTGTCTGCCATTATTGGACAAACTGATTAATCCATGTGTGCCTGACCTCAGTAGTCACAACAACAATAATCAGACACACCTGGATTAATCTGTTTGTCCAATAATGGCAGACAGGAAACAATGAGCTGGCTGAAGTTCAGGAAGTAGTGCAGCTGGGCATAAAGCCTATTGAATAAAATTCTTAAATTGAATCAAATCTCTTATAATAATCCATATAAGATCTGGATGGTTTGGGGGTACATCTGGGTAGCATTTTAACATTTAATATATTTTGATGTGTGTATATATTAACTTTCTTTATTTTGTTTTCTCAGCCTTTAAACATCTAAACATGTCCTCCAAAAAGGTAAGTTCAGCAGATCAGCTTATCTTATTCTGTAATATTAATACTGGTTTGAGAAAAACTAAGATTAAACAACGTACGTGTTTCCAGGAAAAAGGGAAAAACATTGGAAAACAATTTCAGCCTAAGGTTTAAGATGGCTAACTGTGTATATTGCCTTTGTGTACTGCAAGCTGAACTTACAGATTTATATGGACTTTACTTACAGGTTTCCTGTGCTGTTTTGCTCCATTTTACAGAACAAAATAAGTGCTGAGGTAGCACCATCCTTGTGGGTATAGTGAAAGAATGTGGTAAGATTTTGTTCATGTTTTATAAAATACAAATTATTAACATGAAGGTCAGCTACATATAAAAAATAAGCAAACATGCTTGTTTCTATCTGAAGGGTATTGAGACCAAAATAAATAATGTCCCATTCTGGACAAACAGCTGTGGACAATATGCAGTCAGAGTAGCCTATTTTCTCACACAGGTAAAGTATGCAAAGTAATACCAAACTTCTTTTTAACCTTAACAAATACTGGCAAGCCAAATATACAATGTTTATGTGAGGTACTGTGCAAATGTCTTAGTTTGCTACCATTAGATTTGTTATTTTTGCAATTGTATTGTGATCGTATATAATTATTTCTCAGTCTCTTTACTAGAATACAACCAGAAAATACAGGAAATGTGTATGTAGTATTAAAAACAATATAAAATTATAAGCTGTAGTGTCAAGTATTTAGTGTAAACTCTCCTTTCAGTTGAGCAATAGCAGGCAACTGCAGGATCTCAAATGAAATTAAATCCTAATTTCTCATTCTAATCGAATGACTTCAGGACTTCAGTCTCCTCAAAAAAGCTCAAGATGTGTTTAGTGCCAAGAGAGGTCACACTAAATACTGACTGATGTCTGAAGAAGACATTTAGTTCTGAAACTGGTTTTGTTTTTAATTTTGTGTACATTTTTCCTGTATTTTCAGTTTGTATCTTAATAAAAAGAGTGAAAAATAAATATGGATGGACATTAAAACTTTGCTAAAACAACAAAGCTGGTGATGGTGTCCCAAGACTTTTGCACAGTAATGTATATTGACCAAGAGTTGTAATGATTAAAAAAAAAATGCATGTCGCAGTTCAGTAGGATAGTAAATTATCTGAAAGTGAAATCATTATTGAAGGTGATATCATTGTCACTGCATTCATTGTAACATGATTTTAAACAGTGGGAATCATTGTGTACGTTTCTTAATAATATCAAATACGACTTTTTTTGTCTTGTTGTTTCTAGACCTGAGGATAAGATTTCCAGTTTGAAAGTGAAGAAAATGAATCATTATTTACAGCAATTAGTAGTTTTTCAGCTGAGAAGCCAGGTGAAACTATAAGGGCACTATGATTTACTTTCATATTATCATTCTTTTATAGATGAGGAGCAACCAGTAAGAAAAAGCAAAAAGATGTTTTGATGTTGCCTGAGGCACCTTATTGTGAGTACATTTTAATGCTATTACCATTTAAATTGTTATACTTGTGTGGAATTAAGAAACTATATATATTTAATCTCAGTGTACAGTATTTGTAGTATAATGATGATTACTTGATTTATATTTATTAATTTTGCATATGCCTTGAGTGACTTACAAATGATAGAGCATTCAACATTTTACAACAGTTACTGCAATACAATCATCAATTTTTAAATCTAATTAATTGTTTTTTATCACAAATGCAGCACATCAGTCAATTTCTTCCAATAATGAATCAAGGTACAGTATTTTGTTATTTTTTCTCTTAAATTATTGATATTGATAGGCATTTTCTTCCAGACAGACTTATTGTTCATTTATTTTACTGGTGTAGTTAGTAATGATATTAATGTTTCAAAACACATTCTTGAAAGAAATCCTGGAGTGGAGAATCATTCTGAAAGTAGACCAAATACAGGACAACACCACAGCAGTGGTTGGAAAAATGCAGCAGACAATGAGCAAGCCAAGCTGACTTTCAAAAGATGGTATGTGCCCTAACACATGGAACATTACTAGTCACTGCTGACTTTTAACCCATGTTTATTACGGATTGTTTTTGTTTTGTAGATTCGTTATCTGTTTCTTCAAAGGGGAGGCAGTTTGGGAAATAGGAGGATGCTACAGTTACAAAGGGCGAATTTCAGCAGCTCAGTTTCACACTTGCAACTAACAATGAATTATAGTGAGTCTGTGTGAATCCCAAACATCTCAAAATTATTTTTTTATATATATTGTATGTAAATTGTAATGTTGTAAATAAGAATGTACATTGTAAATGTTAATAGCACATAAACATAAATAGCAATTAATAGTCTATTTTTAAAACAAAAATAATGTTTGATGCTTTGGATACATATAGTATCATATACTAGTATACTTCAAGATGCCTTTAACACAAAAACCTACAATAATATCAAAGATCAATGTATAAGACAACTTACATTATTTTATGTCATAGTAAACCATTTTTATACTCTGTGTGACCTTTGCTCTCTCTGAGATGTGTATGTTCATTTTGTAGCTGGTCAGGGTAGAAGACCAGCTGACGTACCAGTTTTGCCAGGTTGGAGGACCAGCTTAAACCAGCTAAGACAGCCAACCAACTTAGCCAAGCTGGTATATGCTGGTGGGTCAGCTGGTCTTCCAGCCTGACCAGATACAAAAGGCCAAAACCCCTCTAAAACAATCCTGCTACACCAGCCTGACCAGCCGAAACCATACTGGGAGAATTCATATTCATATTGATTTGCATTTACACATAAAATGGGTAACATACATTACAGTGCAAAAGTCTTAGGCCACCATCATCAGCTTTGTTGTTTTAGCAAAGTTTTAATGTCCATCCATATTTATTTTTCACTCTTTTTTAAGATACAAACAGAAAATACAGGAAAAATTTACACACAATTAAAAACAAAACAATTTTCAGAAGTAAATGTCTTTTTCAGGCATCAGTCAGTATTTAGTGTGACCTCTCTTGGCACGAAACACATCTTCAGGACTTCATTCTCCTCAAAAAAGCCTTAAGTCATTTAATGATTAGAATTAGAATTTAATTTCATTTAGGTTTAAGAGATCCTGCAGTTGCCTGCTATTGCTCAAGTTGAATGGGAGTTTACCCTAAATACTTGACACCTCAGCTTATACTTTATACTGTTTTTAATACCACATACACATTTCCTGTATTTTCTGGTTGTATTATAATAAAGACACTGAGAAATAATTACACAATTGCAAAAAACAACTAATCTAATGGTAGCATGCTGGCCTAAGACTTTTGCACAGTACTGTATGTCCACATTTACCCACCTTTACTTTGAGTAGACTGTAACAGCAACAATAATGCCATAACCATGAAATGCTATGTAAAAGTGAGTTGTGCATGCTTTCTAGTTTTAGCACAGAATTCGAAGTCTCCCTTATCTTTTAAATGTTTGCTACAGATTTTTCAAGACATTTTAAACATATCGGGGCGGTTTCCCAGACAGGGAAATCTTAAAATACATCAGTGCCCTTTGTTTAACATCATAATGCACACAAGTAATGTTTTTAGTAAGGCATGTTTGTTAAACTAGTTATATTTCATAATTAAACTGAGGCATAGTCCTGGTTTAAGCTAATCCTTGTCTGGGAAACCACCCCAATAAATAATAACTACTTAACTTTTAAATGTGTTCATTTCGTTGTTTTAGGTTAGAAGACAACGGAAATATTTGACATCGGAGTCCAGCAGACAGCCAGAGACACGCACACACACGGAGCTGAAGCGCGTTTGACTGACGCGTACGGGAGATCAGGAACGCGCACGGGAGCTTGCGCACGCACACACAAACACGGAGCACAGGAAGTTTACAACTGTTCAAATAAAATAAAAGAACTTTGTGGTAAACAATGTTTAGCGTGTCTGATTTCATTGGTGTAATGAAATAAAACGACGTGCTGAGGACTTTAGGCGAACGTCCCCTAAAAGTCCCGAAAGTCCGCTGACCGTCCTGCAAACGTCCTTGTGAAAGTCCGGAGGACGTCCTCGCGGACGTCCGCTCGACGTAACAGGGGACCCTACACGATAACGTCCAGGGGACGTTCGCAGAGGACATTTAGGGGACGTCCAGGGGACCTTTTTTTGTTAGCTGGGATAACACAAATCTCTTGAATTCAGCTTTACTCAAAGCTAACTTATTTTTTATTTTGTGGATGATTTAATGCTTTCTTTGCTAGCAAATCTACTTCTTTATGTTCCCAAAGAAAATGTACCTCCATCATTACCCGCCCAATTCTAAAGAGACTTTGTAAAACTTCAAATACTAAGTCTTGCCTTCAGATTTAGCACTTATTAGACTTACTGAATCACAACTACACATCTCTTTCTGCTTGAACTTCTTCAATCCACTGTAGAGCAGCTAGTTATGATAGTTAATAATTCACTAGCAACAACTTAATCTGATAATGTTTTTACAATTTTATTCTTAAAAGCAGAAGCTGGTGCCTCGGTCTCTCTTCTTTGTATTTCAGTGCTTTATAATGATGAGTGAGCTCACTGAGGTTTCGATGTTTCCAGAATTTGATTGCCCATTTTTGTACTTTTTTTATTAGTGGATAATTTCAGCTCTGCGTTCATTATTTGTAGTGTGCCGGTGCACTTGAAGGATGTTTTTACAAAGTTCGGTATGCAGGATCTCAATTGTATGTTTTTCCCATTGGTGAAATCTTGGTTTGGATTTGTTAATGGACCCCAGACCTCACTGC
Organism: Misgurnus anguillicaudatus; assembly: GCF_027580225.2. NCBI lineage: Eukaryota > Metazoa > Chordata > Actinopteri > Cypriniformes > Cobitidae > Misgurnus > Misgurnus anguillicaudatus. The sequence goes on along the minus strand of NC_073346.2, from coordinate 41,792,297 downwards.
CATAAAAGGCGAACGCTTCAATCACCGATTCTAAGATTTCTCTTTTGGACATTAGCTGCAGTGCATTTCCATGGGCCATATTTTCAATTTGAAAAGTAATGGAAACGCCACTATTGACACTTTATGGTAGAGAAGGCGGTGCCGATCATCTCGTCTTAAACTAGGACACAATAAAGTCACACGACAGAAGTTTAATAAACCTGTTCATTCTAAAATATCAACCGTCACAGACCCGCAGGCTGACTAGAACCAACGATAATACGATGTAAATAGAGACAGACAAATAAATGACTCAGAAAAAACACAATTTGATTTATTTCTTAAGAGAAGTTCACAGAAATAATAAATCATGAATCTGGTCCAAAAAAATAATTAAAATATGAGCGAGTTGACACAAAAGACCAGAGCGACCTTAAAACAAAGTGAGCAGTGCTGTTATATCTGGACTGATACGAGTCTCTGAGCTCCAGTCACCCATAATCCTCAGAGTCTTTAGGACTGGATGAGTCTTTTCCTTCAGCAGAACCATGACTTCATGATACTACCTGTGTGTGTGTGTGTGTGTGTGTGTGTGTGTGTGTGTGTGCGTCTGCCTGTGTGTGTGTCACAGCGCCATCCAGAACGGCATAGGTTGTTGTTGTTGTTGCTGCGTTTTAGGACGGGTGGGAGGTGATGATGGAGGGCGATACATCCACCCCACCGATGAGGCGCCTACACCCGTGTTACCTGCTCCGTCTACTTTAGAAGGTCCGTGATCGTCCTCTTCATCGGAGGAATCGCCTGAATACGCCACCAGGCCGGTCCTGATGCGCTTCACCTGCGGCTCTGATGAACAAACGATAAACACAGAGAGAAACCCAACACGACCGCAGAATGACAAAGAGAAACAGCAAGTTAATCAAATACATCAAGGGATGACCACCAGATGTCATTGGAAGGTCAATGGGGGCGATGTTTAAATCGTCCGATCGGAAGGGAACGTCGCCCGCCCCACCAGCGGATCCAGCATCCCCCCGAGGGACATGAAAGAGAGATAAAAACACAGAGAAAGAGAGAGAACACAAAAACACAAGAGAGAGAGCCGTTAGTGTCGGGGTTAAACGACAGGGCAGACGCGCGGTCGTTCTGATGATGTCATCAGAGAGGGACGGCAGCAGCCTGATGCCATCAGCCACTCAGGGAAAGAAGCCTTCTCATTCAAACACTTTACTACCGTCGAGCAGAAGTCCCACTGGACGTCAAGAAATTGTTTAAAATCGTTTCCGCGCGTCATTTCTACGCCACCGGCAGAACTGCGATCGCTTGATTTACTCACGAGCGTGAGTTTGGGGCGGGGCTACTTGGTTGCCTGACAAACAACAGATGATGGTATCGAAAAATTTAGGGGTGCACCGATAAATGCCGAAATACACTAATGATACGTGGCCGATAACTATTCTGAATCGCACAGCCGATATTATTTACAACTATTTAGTGTACTACAGCTTTTGATCAGTGAGTCCTCATCGATCTGAAATCAGTCATTTATAACATACATTTGAAAAAGCAACACTATGTCAAACATAATCATTATACATATTCTTTTTATCATCATGAAAATACCGGAAAAGATTTCAAGAACAACAATATAAATATATTCTTTAACCATTTCATTGAGCTGCATGTGTAAATGGTTCTTCGTCTGCAGTGCATATTGAGCTTCTGCACGTGAGCGCCCTCTGGCTTTTGGATGTAGCTGCATTTTTACCATAATTCATTAAGCAGCATAGCAAGCATCATCGGATGATATATTTTATTTAACGTTTGTTGCTGCTAGTGACGCAGAAATGACACGGCCAATTTATCATTAAACGATGTAGAAACGTGTCCAGTGCTGGTTCATATCTGCATGCAAAATGCAATTAGCATGATTATAATGAAGGGGATTCATCAGTCAGTCTGATGTGAGGGGGTGTGGCTTACCCAGGTGTGTTGCTACTGGTTTTTTTTCCTCTGGTTTCTGTGGTCTCGCTCCACTCAGTGGTGCTGGTGTAACTGGAGGTGGCATTAACGGTCTACTACACACAAACACACACACACAAACACATATTACAGTCTCATGTGTAAGCGTCACAATGACAGCAGCCATTATCAGAAGAGCGACTGACCTGCTCCTCAGTCTCTCAGACCCAGAGGAACCAGCAGACGGAGGTCCTGATGCCTCGGAGCTGCCCACAGACATGCCTGCACCTAAATTAGTCATATGAATGGGTCCATGCTATGAGCAGAAAAACACAACAGCATTAACACACACACACGCACACAGTCTGTCACACTCACAGATGACATCATAACTTAATCAAAGAGAGAGAATGACATTTCACACCAAAAGTTCAAACATGACTACAAAACAAGAAAGACCTAAATCTGTACTCCTGACACATGACTCGTTCGTAGGCGGCTGCCTTTAAAGTGAACTGGATAAATGACAGAACGAATAAACGCTCAGGGTGAGGCACGTCGGTCAACTATTTCAATTGTTTCTTTCAGGTATTATGTCTTAATGTCACAGAGCAATAATGCAATGCATTCTGGGATTGTAAAAAAATACCTGGAATGCAACCTAACATTTTAGTCACAAGAAGTTGAATAATGATGCTTCCCACAATCTTAATGAGAACTAAAACCGCCTTCTTACAGGCACCTCACTAGAGTTTGTCATCGAGTTTATCATTCATTACAAATAATAAAGCTGTAAAACGACAAGACAAACCCCTAGTATCACTTCATTATAAATGCCACCCCATAAACACCTGCATCCCCCACAGATCAGCATCACTGTTACCATGGAAACAGGACCTTGATATCAGATGCATCAGTCTGTGGAAACAGAGTAAAAATCAAGTAACTGGTGTAAGATGAGGTGTGCGTGCAGATAATTCACCTGATATCCCAGAAGGCCGTTGTCCGTTTCATCCGGCACCTCCTCAGTAAAGCGGCGTTTCTGTGGAGGGTTGGGTAAAGCTGCAGGGGGTGTGGCTTTGGGCGGAGCCATTATAGCAGGGGGAAACGGTGCGGGAGGGAGAGTCTAAATCACGTGTGAAAGAGAGATTTGAATCATAGAGAGGTTGTGAAAGTGACAGACGTGCATGTGTGTGTGCGTGCGAGCGTGTTACATGTGCTGGTATACTGGAAGGGGCAGGTGGGATTGGGTACTGAGCACTCGGGGGTGGCACTGGTGCTGCAGGTGGAACAGAATACGGAGGAGCCACGGGCTGAGGGGGCGGGACGGGGGCGACGTAAGAGGGCTGAAACCCTGTAGGTGCGTAATAATGGGGCTGTGAGGGCATCCCGTTAACAGGAGGAGGCTGAATAAAACCTGTTGACACACAGAGTTAAGATCTCTTTACACTCAATTCATGACAGATTTTGGGTGTGTTTAAGATGGATTTAATACAACATCACATGATTTGAATGATTGAAACAAAAAACTTCATTTTAGCCCAGTTGTGTATAACTAGATAGAAAATGTTTGGTGTATAAGTCACAGTAAATTCTGTGTGTTGTGAAATATACCTTGTGTGGGCATCACACTGTTCATCTGATTCAGAAAGCGAGAATACTCCGCATGAACCTGTTAAACAACAAAACAAGCATTACATCACAGCTAGAGACAGACAGACAGACAGACAGACAGACAGGCATTTAAACTTACAGTCTGCAGAAGATTTTCACACAGGGTTTTGGCTGCTGCAAGACCTTCTGGTTTCGGGTGGCTAGAAGATAAGAGCCATAATGAGTCAAATCATTGCGTGTGTGTGTGTGCGAATCTGGACTTCATGCGCACCTGATATAAATGTACATGGGTTCAAATGCTTCTCGTCCGGACGCTGGCTCCAAGCAGCCTGAACCTTTCCCTCGCAGGAAGACTTTGGCTCCTGTTTCTGATTGAATGTGCTGGAGGTACGAGCAGCCCGGGCCCTCCACTCGCTCTTTCACACAGAAACCCTGAACGGCCTGATCCAGACCCACAAACACCTTGTCCTGTACATAATGCATCTGATACATACAAATCTAATCAGAAATAGTCATAGAGAAAGAGCTGTTTCACAACACATGTTAACATCATATGCACAGGTTGTGCTGTGTAACAGAAACAGAACTACAGACAGACTTTCTGATGCTGGAACACAGTGAAAATCAAATTAAAGTTTTCTGCAGAATGTAATGAACTTCTGTCATACACACAGAGTTTCTTCAGTAATTCTGACTGAATCCAGATCTGCCAGAAACCATGTGCATTATTTGCAATTTGATTGTAAATAATGAGATGATGTTATTTATCCGTCCAGAGGCGCGGGGTGTAACGCGTGTTTGTGCAGTGGTCTCTCACCCCTCCAGGATAATGCAGTTTGTGTCCAGCGAGAGGCGCTGCAGGTGGAGCTGAAGGTCCAGACTGCTGGTAAACGGTGACTGTAGCCGGAGTGTAGGTGGAGCCGGTCGCTGCTTTCACCACACCGTTAGTTATGATCTCCTTAATTCTGTTAACCGCCTCTAATCACACACACACACACACACACACACAGAGATGTTAAACACTAACCTCACAGCACAGATGTAAAGATTTGCATAAAAATATGAGTAAAGTCACTCACTGTCCACTAACTCTCGGGTTTGTCCTTGAACATGAAGGTAGAGAGGACGCTCACTATAAAAACACATTGATTGTTATGATTTGTGCTGGTAAGAATCTTAATGCATCTCATTCTTATCATTTAGTTTTTAATTTAGTCAAAAAAAGTAAATATGCAATAATAATAAGAGTGTCATTAAAAACAAGCAGCAGTATTCAAATTCAGCCCCCTGAACTTTTGGGATTGTCTGCGGTACTCTTAACACAGTGCTTCTGAAACTAAAAAAAAAAACGCTTTTTAAGACATTTGACCAAATACAGTCATTTATAATCAATTTTGTATAATTAAACCTTAAAAAAAACAACATCATCACTACATTGTATCATTTCATATGTTTGGTTTCATTTAACTACTAAAGGGGACATTTCTCAAGACTTTAAGATGTCAAATAAATCGTTGGTGTTCCCACACATGTGTGAAGTTTTAGCTCAAAATACCTCACAGATCATTTATTGTAACATGTTCAAATTGTCACACAATTTTTTGTTGTGTCCTTTAGCTGATGAAATGCAAACACTGATCACCATAATGGTGGTTTGTTGACATTGAAACTCAATTGTGTTGTCAATTATCTTCTCTCTGCACATCTTTTTCACATTTTCCAGATTGATAGAAGCACTGAGGACCCAATTATAGCACTTCAACATAGAAAAGTCAGATTTTCAGAATATGTCCCCTTTTAAGTTTTATGTCAAAAATTTTCTTTGGGGGGCCACAAAGAGACGCATCATACACAAGGAGGGGCGTGTGCCGAAAAAGTTTGAGAACCACTGCTTTAACACAACATGACATGAATAATAAAAGCAGACATGTGAATCACGTGAAACAGTAGTTCTCAACTCCAGTCCTCGGGACCCGCTGCTCTGCACATTTTGGATGTCTCTCATATCTGACACACTCAGTTCAGTTCATGGAATCTATCCTAACGAGTTGATGATCTGAATCAGGTGTGTTAAATAAAGTGGTTCCCGAGGACTGGAGTTGAGATCCACTGATGTGGAGTGTTGTTGTTGTCTCACCGGGCAGAGCTTTGCTCTTCTCCTCTGTTGACATATAGCGTCCTCTGGTGGAGACAGCAGCTCCGCTCACTCTGCTGATCTGTTGGGTGAGGCGGGCAGAGGGGTCAGTGAGTCCAAAACAACAAGATCACGTGACCAGATACTATCACAAGCTCTGATCTCATCTTGAGTTTGTCCACGCGTCAGCAGGTTCCGACAGGTAAGGGGAACATCGTTAATTTCCACCTCGGCGACCACCAGTTCATCTTTTACCTTATTCCCAGTAACACCAACAACCTACACACACACACACACACACACACACACACACACACACACACACACACACACACACACGTCAGTAACAAATCACCTCTACATTTCGTAGAGTTCATTACTGATAATAAGCGCTCACAAACGTACTTTATCTGCAGGTGTGACGGTGTTGATCTGCGATGGCTTTAGTTTGCCTTTGGCCACCAGCATGGCGTTAATCTTAGCAGCCACAGCGGCGGCAGCGTCCAGGGCTCCTGTGGGGGCAGAACCTCCCTCCCCATCAGCGGACGACACCGGCCCGGGCTGATCCCATTTACTGCGACGCCTGACAGACAGACAGACAGACACTCTTCTTGTGAGAATCACGTACAGCAGACATGTTTTAATTTACCGCGATACTTTAGTGCTGCTGTAAACAGTAAAGGCCCGAAGAGAACCACATCTGATATCTGCGGGTTCGGTTTTGTTATATAACATCCGCCATTATCGCGCGCTTCATCACAGACTTTAAACGACACACAAAACGAGCGCGTAAACGCGCGTGCACACACTTACCCGCTCGTGTTTGACATCTGATGTGTTTGGATTTGAGGTTTTGATTCTAACTAATGGTGAACAGAACCGAACCACACAGCGTTTAACGCTCGTACATACACAAGCTAGCGGAAACGACACATCGGCTGCGTCACTTCCGCTCTTCTGGCGCATGCGCGGCTGGAAAGTCATAACTGGTGTAATATGATACTGGTCGTCCTATTAATTTACTACTAAATGTGGTATAGTTTAAGTAAATATATATAGTTACATTATACTAGATTACTATCGGTTGATTATGAAAATACGTGTTGCAATAAGACCTCCTTCTATTCTATATATTTAATTTTCAGTGTTTTCATGTAAAGCTGCTTAAAAACAGAGGCGGACACTGACGTTTTCTACATAAAAGTAAATTTTAAGTATTCGTATTTTATTAGTGTTTTTCTTTAGAAAACATACATTCCAAAGCTTATTATCATAATTTTTACTCCACTACATTTCATCATTTCAAGTTTTTGGTCTATATTTAATATTTAAGTGCATTAAAAATCTAGTATTTTTTACTTTTACTTAAGTAAAAAGTACTTTTGTACTTTTACTCACGAAAGTAAAAGTACACCATTTTTATGTAATTAGGTATAAAATCAAGTTTAATATGCAATATAAAAGGAACACACAGTATGATTCTATGCTTTAGAATGTAGTGAACATTTTTTAGTAAAGTTCATTTTTTTCAAGACAACCCCTCTGATAAAGCACAGATGCTTGGAAAATTTACTCAAAGTAATCAAGTAGTGTCCTCTGGTTAGAAACAACAAGATTAATGCAACATTTGTAAAAAGTGTAATATAAATAAATGTGAAATATGTGAGAGTCATTCATAACAAGGAAATGAAGCATCAGAGAGTAACATGGTGTGTTTGTGCATAAATCTTTGTTTATTTGCTCTTTATTTGTACAACATGAGACAATATTTGCCATCAGTGAGAAAGAGTTAACTCTATGAACAGAAATTTATCCCTGAATCAGAGGCTTTAACTAACAGTCCCTTCACCCAAACCAGCACCGATTCATACAATAACACAACACAGCCAAACAAACAAACAATCACTTATCATTTCTTATAAAAGAAAATTCCTAATCAATAACTAATATTCTTTCTTTTTTTAAATGACAGATGCAAGTAAACGAAACTTTACTTTCTAACTGGTCTGTTCATATTGCTGAACACAAATATATACAATAAATTAATATTTTATCAAACATCTGCATAACCACTTAGTGCATGGCTCAAGATTTCCTGAGAATATTTGCAAAAAAATAAAACAAAAAGTTATACCAAGGCAGCATGACCTTATTACAACACAACTTCTGAGAAGTATTTAATATTTACGACCAGATTTTTTTCAAGAAATTAAGAATTTACAATCATAAATTGCTAATGAATATGAAGAATATAAGAAAATATTTCAAAGCACAAAGATCCCATTTTAGTGCAAATAAACTGCTTTGGGTATTTCCCCCTATGTTTAACAGTACAGTAACACACACACACCAGACTCAATTACCCAGAATGCATTCTGACATGTTTCCCATTCTCTCTTATATAGATTATAAATATATGCTCTAATATATTTAAGAGTTGCCCTCCCTCCCTAGCTCTGAAGGCAACTAAAGTTAAGGTTGACTAATTTTTATACATTACGAATCATTTATTATCTTATGTTTTTTAAACATCTCAGATATGTATTTGCTTCAGAAAGGCATGATGTCTTTATTATTTTATTCTCTGTTGTGTACCGGTCACTAGAGATGTTTTTATTTAGACATTTTATGTGCAAAACTTTGCAAACAGAAGAGACTGCAGAAAAATCCCACAAATCTTTGCGGTTTTCTACAGCACCTGAGCTTGTACACATGCAAAATAACTTTACGTGCAGCAGACGTAAGCACGGCACTGATCAGAGATCAGACATCACACTGCATCTACCTGAGGCCATTACGAGAAAAAAGGCAAAGCTGATCTCAGATCAGACCCAAGAATTTAACTGAGGTCTCAGCACAAAGAAGAACGACTTCAGACTGACAGAAAGATGTGAAGAGATGCAGAATAACCCAAACGCCACAATAAATAATAAACCAACCAATAAATAAATACAACTGTTTACAAAAGAGTTCTCCATCCTCCACTTATTATTATTATTATTTTGAAAGAAAATCACTTTTCTACTATTATATTCATTAAAGCTCTTTAAGTGAGAAAAAAACATTAAAGCCTCACAGGCTCATTTTCAACGAAGCCCTTTATAAGTGTGAGAGATTTGAGGCATGCTCCAAACAAAATTCTTTCAAACGTGCCTCAGTCTTTGGTATAAGAAAAATCATAAATCATTTAGAATGAAAGGAAATTTCAGAGCCCTGAGCGTTACTACTTCACTGTCTGCAGGTGGCGATATATCATCATTATTACACATCCACACGCTGCTTTGAATTCTTCTTTTTTACCACATTTGTTCAAACACTCTTTCATCTTTGCATAGTGTGAACGATATTAATCTCCACACGCTTGCGAATCTTAGAAATCTGTAAATCTAAATGCAAACATTAACTCAAAATAAAGTTTATATAGTTTCAAACCCTGTTTAACCCATCAGGTCTTTTTATGAAAGAAGAAAGTTTGAATTGTATGAAGGAAGAAGAAGATGATAACACACAGACACACAGACAAGCGTTTTCACTCTTTCTCCATCCTAAAAACGTTGTCTTCCTCATCTTCATCCTCTTCCCATTTTTTATGCGTAACTGGTGCGCTACCGTGTGGAGACGAGTCCCCCCCACCTTTTTTCAACGTTTCCCCCGCGGGTGTACCGATCGCCCTCCACATCAACTCAGGGATGGGTATCCCGCCAGGCCCCAGTAACTGAATCGGCACGCTGTGGCCGTCTTGCTGGTACAGGTGTCGGGCGGCTGCCAGCGCGCTCGCACGCTCGAGATCGAACGAATCGGACGTCGGAGAGGCGGCGGGGTCCTGGCCGTTACCACGACGCGGGCGACGGGTGCGCAGCTCCAGACAGCTGTGGCCCTTTCTGTGGCGCTGCAGATGGTCCTCACGGGCGAAGGCCTTGTGGCAGAGCGGGCACTCGAAAGGCCGATCCCCGCTGTGTAACGACAGATGGTTCTTCAGGTCGTAGGAGTGCAGGAAGCGAGCCGGGCAGCTGGTGCAGGGATACGGCCTCTCGCCCGTGTGTTTCCTCATGTGAATCTTCAGCTTGTCGTTCCTAAAGTAAATGAAAAACGAAACAATGAAATTATTTGCAATTCTAAATTCCCTGAGAACTGTAGTTGAGGACCTTTATGTGATATCCAAGCTAAAGTCTCATGATCTAATAGATGACGAGCATCAAAGTTTCATTTCAATTTTCACAGAATGTTCTTTACCTCATGTAAGATGATTTTATGTAGAAAACAATGACTTTAGCTAGCTGCAGCAGATGCAGAAGATCCCAGTATATTTATGTTATGGGCATTTAGTGGCTATTAAATGGCTAAAAACAGAAACATCATCCCGTCTTGAAATTCACTTGAAGTTCCCCTCATTTCCAGCCCTGGTAACACCACACTGATATTAACAGGCTGATAAAAAAAGACGTCATGTAATGCATGTTTAAAGGGACAGTAAGTAGGGTTTTAAGTGTTTTATTAATCAAAATCAATATCTTTATTCATAAATATATCCTCATTGGTGTCAAATGACCTCTGTCTTGCTGTTCTTTGTAAGCTTAGAATTTCTTCTCTTTACATACATTGAACGGTAAGTACAAGGAGGCTTCCATTTTGTTCTGCCATATTGATAAACTATAATAGCAGAGAGGGACAAAAAGCACTAGCCTACCAACACTTTTCCACAACGTGTTTTATTCAGAACATGTGAACCAGCTGAAACGGTGTTACGACCTTGTGCTCCCTTTCCTTTCCTGCTGGTGGCAGAATCTCTTGGAAGCGTGTGATCAGTGAGTAAATAACGGCTATCGTAGTTGCAACACGCATTTGGAAAAGCGAGGCGCTAGAAAGCACTTTTAGTTTGAATGCAAAATACAATTTCACCACTAGATGGGGGTAAATCCTACTTATTGTCCCTTTAAAACATAATTTTTGCAAAGACATTTCATCCATCTTTAACCCTGATGGAAGTGATGATGGACAGATTGAGACTTTAACACGAACTCTTTTGACGGTGCCCAAAAGAGCGACTGCATTGATCTTAAAGTGAAAGTTTATCCAAAAAGGAAAATCCTGTCATCATTTCTTCACCTTCATGTTGCTTTCAACCCGCGTGAGTTTCTTTATTCTGTTAGACACAAAAGAAGATATTTTGATAAATGATGGTAGGCACACAGTTGATGATACACATTGACTTCCATAGCGTTTGCTTTTCCTACTATAGAAGTCAACTGTGTGCTAACTATATTTCTTTTGTGAAACTCATACATGTTAAGAACAACATGAAAGTCAAGAAATGATGGCAGGATTTTCATTTTTGAAAAACTTAATGTAAATGAATTAGTCACTACCTGAAATTTTCAGTGGGTAAGTTACGAACATGACTTCTGTATGTGTGTATTACAAGCAACATACCGTGTGAAACGGACGCCACAGGCCGTGCACTGAAAGGGTTTCTCTCCCGTGTGCGTTCTCATGTGACGTGGCAACTTTCCTGCTCCGTGGATGATCTTCTGACAGACCGGACACTGCTGTGGTGTCTGAGACTTCCTCTTCCTGCCACCTACCACAATAACCCCGCCCTTTCCTCCTTCCCCTTGCGTTTGGTTGGCGTGGGGCGTGGCCCGTCCTCGCAGGCCCGACTCGTCTTCGTCCGACGGCGGGTCTTCGGGTCGGTGCGGGATCGGGGTCGACTCCTGTGGCCAGCGTGAACCTCCATTCATCAGCGCACCCCTGTGCGTTGCTCCGTCTTGCCCGACGGCAGCAGGCGGGTGTCCTTCTCGCCCTTGCGTGGGGAGCAGGCTGTACTCGGACACGAGCGCCTCATCGTGCTGGGAATTCCTCCACGCCGGTCGCACGGGGGACGACGCTCTGACCACAGAACATCGGTGCTGTTTACGACGGGACGGTAGCCGTTCTGCCTCTCCCACGGGGTCTGTCGGATCCTCGCCCGACTCGCCCAAAATGTCCCTGCAGGCGTCCGCCACGCACTGAATGCCCAGCAGCTGCGCCCCCTTAAGGACTTCCCGCATGCACGAGCTGCGGATGGTCAGCGTAGCGGTGTAGGCAAACTCCAGCAGCGCAGCCAGCGCGTCGGGAGACACGCAGTCTAACTGGCACACGCTACAGCTGTCGCCGACACCCTCGCCTCCGTCCTCGCCCTCCTCTGCCCCGAACAGACGGCGGAAGTACAGACTGACAGCGGCCATGACTGAGCGGTGCGTCGGGTATCGGGTGCCGCGCGAGGTCAGCGTGAGGTCACAGAGCAGCCCCGTCCGCCGCTGAGCATTGAGACGGGACAGGAGCTCGTTGCTGTGCTCCGGGAAGGGAATCCCGATTAGACCGTCCTCTCCTGGAGACATCGCCACCTCCAGACACATAAGAGAAACCGTTAAACCGCCTGTGAAATTCGTGTCGAATGCATTTTGTACAGTGTGTCGATCTTGAAGAAGGCTTCCTGCCCTACAACTAACAAACATTCAACAAATAAAACAACTTAATAACTAAATCATTTATTTTCTCACAAAAATCATCAGTTACTGAACACCACGTTACGTTCACCCGGGCACGTGCACAAAACTCTTTACTGCACCCTTAACAAAGGATTCCAGATATATAGATAGATAGAGGAATAACTCAAGTTCACATACATTAGGGCTGCATGATAAATCGCAGGTGATTGTCAAGCGCATCTCGTCAGTAAAGCCGGTTCCTTAATTAGTAATAAATCGCCATGAGCTGACAAGTGGGGAAATATCACATTCATAATCATGGATGAATCGCCTAGCTTTTCAGTGAACTACATTAACTCTTTCCCCGCCATTGACGAGATAACTCGTAAATTAAGAGAAAACGTTTCCCTGCCAATGACGACAATTTCCGACTTTCCGCAATACTGCTATTATCCTTCAACAACTTATACAACCCGGAAGTAGCGCCTCACGTGAGAGAGAGAGAACTCCGTGTATGTTTTAAAGATCGCTCTGAATCTGATCTCTATCAAAAGTCCTTCACAAAAATGGAATTATCTCAGCTTTTTGCTCAAAATTTGGTGCTTTTGAAGAAACCTACCCATATTTGAGAGATGATAAAAAGAGAACTAATGAAGGTAGGATGAAACGATTTTTTTTTTAAGCAAAGGGTCCGTTCTTTCATTTGATATATTGTATGTTTATATATTTAAAGAAGAAAATTTTCTGGAAGGCATTAAACTTTTGTTAAAATCACGAAAAATGCTGGTGCTGGCTGGCAACTTTTTTAAAAACGCTGGCAGGAAAAGAGTTAAAGAAGTATTGGATGCATTAACAAATATGACATTTAATTAATATGACAGAGTAGCATCTGTATCTAAAATAAAACAGACAGGAGATCAAGTGATTGATGTTCGGACTTCTCATTACATTTACATGCAGGCATTAATCAGACGCTTTCATATAGAGATTTAAAAAGATAGAGATTTAAGAAGAAATTTTAATACGAAAGTTTTTCTTGAATCACAATTTGTTCGGGAAAACATCCGTATGCACTTCTCACGCACAAATTTGTGTGTATGCATGCTTAATGAATGAGACCCATTGTCTAGTGTTTAATGATAACAGATCTTTGTGTGCTTTCACCTTACTAACATTTAACCTTACCTTACTTACTACCGTCATTTACAACTGTATTTAGATAGGCCTACAAATTACATACAGTGTAACATCAGTGTATAATATATGTTTGCTATTGTGTATCATTTGTTTTCAGCAAAAAAAAGAAAAAAAGAAAAAAACTCCAGCATCTTTCCAAAAATGGTAGAGGTACTGTTTATCATAAGGGCACAATAAAACATCATCTATGCCAGCAAATCAGTTTGGAGAGGACAGAAAGTCTTTAAGGGAGTTAAGGCCAAGAAAGTAAAGAGTTAATGTTCATCAGGGATTGGAGACCTAGTTAAAGTTATTTCTTTAGGTGATGAACGCTAGCAAACAATAAAATGATTTTTTTAAAATATGTCCCTGTCATTGAATAAATATATTGATGTTTCACTACTTTTAAAATAAATATATTTTATATTATATAAATCAATCATGATATGGGCTTCTTTGAAAATCACGTGGGCTTAATGGTGCCAAAGTTTAAATGATGCCCACTACAGACCAGTGGCGAGGCTACATAAGGACCAGGGTGGCACTGGCCCACTCATATTGACGGCAGGTCCCACGCAATCAAAAGAGATACAAAATAAAAGCGGAAGAAATCATGCATAAATGATAATAATCTCTTTAATAATAATTGCTCAAATACGCATTATTCAGAAATAAATAACTATCGTAAGTTTATCATTTGCCTTACAAATGTTAACATTTAAGATGTTAAAGTGAGCTGTTTTCTTTGCACAAAGACGCACGCACACTCATACGCGCATGCACAGAGACGCATGTTTCAAAAAGCATGCAAAGACAGAATCTCTGCGTTTGACGGGACACATACATCCCAAATTATTTTGAAAAACCACAGTCTTGTCAAGTATTATCATGAAAACAGTTAGTTATGTGTTAAAGTGAACGCAAACAGTAGATGAATCGTGCTTATCCGGTCTTAAAGTGGCAGTTTACCCTCAAGCTCAGGCAATCTGCTTATGTTTGTGTCACTATGTTAATCAAACAACAGAAGACAAAAGAAAAAATCACTTCTGTAGTTTTAAAAAGATGTATTATATTTAATTTATAGAATGAAGAAGACAGTGTTAATATTCATTTGATTCCTACAGTAAGACTTTATTTGTAACTTTGTTCTTTTCTATTTCCATATGCTTATAATTTCATGATTAATTCTTATTTTATTTTTCTTATATACATTTTTTGCAACTCCGAAATTATCCGATTATCCATGATCCGATCCATTTAATCACTATATTGTATAATGATGTAATTTAAGAATAGGCATTGAGGTCCAGCCTATTTCACCAAGGTCCACTCAGTTTAAAATCTCTCCAGACTTTTGACTTCATTCATAAAATTGTCATTTTAGATTCTAAAATATACTCGACTATATCCACTATTTTCTATTGAACACATTTTCAAATGAGAGAAAAATCTTGCATTTTCACAAATCTTTTTTCTTATAAACCATCTCATTATCTATGATAAACACCTAAACTTCGATTTTGGTGGGCTTAATGGGTACATTTATCCTACTTCAAGCTGCACATACGTATGTGTATGTGTATGTGTGTGTCTGCATGTGTGTGTCTGCATCCGTGCATCTGTGTGCGTGCCTATTATGTGTGTCTGCATGTGTGCATCTGTGTGTGTGTGTGTGTGTGCCTGTTTGTGTATTTCTGAATGTTTGTGTCTACATGTGTGTGCGCCTCCATATGAATGTGTGTGTGTGTGTGTGTGTGTGCCTGCGGTGTGGGTGGGGTAAACACTAAGGGACTCACAAAAGAACAGGGAGACATTTTACATTAATTTTCCAGTTGAGACATCACAGTCTCTCAGACAATTAGATTAGACACTTAACTAGACTACATTAGAATAAAAAAAAAATAATAATTTAGTCAAGGTCAAATAAATACCAATTTCAATGGTTTATTGCTTTAGTAATTTTTTGAACAAGTTTTAGCATTTTCTTTATAATCACAACATGAGAATTTAAATGTAAATCCCATATTCCCCTCCAACAATGAACACAGAGACACAAACACCTGAGCCCGAAACTTTCCACCAACAACTCAATGACTTTTTCACTTCCCTTAACAACATGCGACTCTGCAGCCCATAATACTGCCTGCTGCTAAACAACAATGATCTCCAACACCTGATTAACCTGATCCAAAACACACACAGATGCACAAAGACAGACATGAGGAACAAGATTTCCCTGCAACAGGTGTGGCGTCTTAAAGCTTCTGGTTAGGTTAGACATGTGAGACGGAGCAGATTAGTCACTAATGAAGGCCCATTTCACGTCAGTTTTATACACACACAGACACTTCACAAAATCAAACATTCACCCTTTTCTCTCCTAACAACAAACCCACGGTTCAAACCACTAGGACACGGCGTCTACGTTAGCCTGGACGCGAGCGAGTTTCTGCCGTCGATCCGGAGACGAGCGATGCCTACCGTTCTGCTCTTTATGGACGACGTGGACAGCAGCCGTACCGACATCTGTGTCATAGCATCCGTGTGTCTTTTTCTCTTCGTGTCCGTCTCGCACCAGATCCAGATGTCTGCCGCGTTCTCTCGAAAAGTTTGGGGTTCGGCGTGTGCTCCTGTGGGGATCTCGACCTTTTCTTCCTCTCTTTCTTCTCTCTCATTTGTCTTCCTGTCTTCTCATAAAGGTGTTAACACCCCTCCCCCCCTCGCCCACACGGCCCCTCGCTCCCATCGCATCATCTCGTTTCGAAACGATCGCAAGTTTCCGAAAAAACAAAATCCCTCGGCCTCCACCTCGACGTGCGTTCGGATCGACAGCTACAGCAAACAGGAAGGACCGTCGCTCGTCTGATTCCGGCCCTGTCGTCTAAACGCCGTGTTTACTGCGCTGCATCTGTGAATCACAATTTTCCATCAAATGAATCCATTTCATCAATCTCGTCTCGTAGCGAGCAAGTTTGCCAAGCGCAGACGGATGAAAACTCAGTCGAAGTACGCAAACTTCTGCAGTCTGAAAGTGTGGCGCAAACCAAAAGAATCAAATCCACGGTTAGGGTAACACCAAACACAGAGATTTGCACAAATACAGGCATCCTTATATAAATAAATCTTTTTTAACACATCACGTGTAAATCACGCACCTACTGAAAAAGTGGTTTTAGTCTCTGTTACCCTATAAAACTGGATTTCGTTTTCAAATCTGCCATAAATGTGTAGATATGAAATGTTTATAAAATCATCAGAGAGCAGAGAGAAGCTCAACGTACATCAGGACAGAAAGAAAAGAGCAGAAAAGAGAAGAAACAGCAGGTAAATGGATCTTAACATCACAGGAACTTCTGCATGTCAACCACCTCCACATCACCGTGCGGTAAGCTGCTGTTTTATCTCACGCTTTCAAAGATTTCAAAGCTCGCTGAAGAATCTCAGGTCTAAAGTTACAGCTGTTTATTTCTCTCAATGTTGAGCTAAAAACATCCCGATGAAAACACTCACACTCCTCCAGATCTTCACACTTTTCCTTATAAGAAACGTTCAGGGTGCTTATAAAGATGTCAATGAAAGGAAATACTTTTCATCCTGGATAAGTTGAGGGAAAGTTGATATTAAATGAATGGTGATTTAATAAGATTTGTATATTGTGCTTTATTACTGTATAGCACACACAACCCACACCATGAACTAGGAATCAACGATTCATCAAAAAAAAGAATCACAATCTTGATTCAAACATAAATGCGATCTAAATGATGATGATTCACTTACATATACAGTATTTCCCTGTATTCAGATGCTTTATTCACATGTTCACGTATTTACATTACAACAATCCAGTCAAACTTACTCACACTCACACAGTGTAAAACCAAACCAATATTGATTCACCAATCAATCCCCATCGTTTCTCTCCTCGCTCTTCCACATTTGTGGCATTACGCTGCCCCTCGTGTGAATCGTAAGGCGGCAGACCTAAACACAGTCCCTTTACTTGGTTGATTTGAAGTGATAATTTTCACACCAAAGAAAGAAAAAATCCTGGTGGCGACAGAGAGGTTCTGAAAAAAGGCAAGGCAATAAGTTACCTCTGGACGTTTTTTCAATCAGGAGGTCGCATATGTAGGCTGCATTCTTCATCAAGCCTAGTTTATTTAAGTTAACTAAGCATTACATTTGCAAGTCATAAATATACTACAACAATTTATGATTAACTAAGAATAATAGTCAACTTTTTAATAGTTAACATTCTGAAATAAGACAGTCTTTTATGATGTATGCTGTAGCCTTCAGATTGAGAAACGGCCTCTTTATCACCGCCACAACTTCCCCATCAGAAAGAGTTTTTAGCACGAGGTGAACATTGTAACATGTCTGCGTTTCTCCCTGATGCCTCAAAATGTTGATTGTTTAGGTTTCGTGTTTTTAAAGTTTTAAGGTTGGCCAGTTTGGGTGTACAAAAGCACAGGTGCTATTTATTGAAATTATTTTTATTTATTAATGTCAACATTGTTTATGTTTAAAAGCTAACAAATTTTAAATTACTCAAACAAAGGGGTCTAAAATAAGGAAAAGAGACTTTGAAGAGACTTCATTTTCAAGAGGTACATTTTTACTTGAGTGCAATAAATGGTTTTATTGAAAAAAAAGTGAATCGTGTGAGAGAATCATGATCTCATTTCCCATTAAAAAAAAATGTGATTCACATTTTAGCAAAAAAAAAAAAAATAACTTCTGTATGGCTCAGCACGGCTGAAAGAGGACGATACATATGGAAATGTTTTTACCAACAGTCTGTAGAAAACATTAATTTCTACTGAAATCACACATGCATTGTACGTCATAAACACTGTAGATAATATCTACACTTTGTTTAGTTAAATAGAGTTACAACAAACAGACTTCACCATTGTATTAAGGAAACATCTAGCAAAGAAACCCACAGAAACTTTATTGATTTACTTGGAAACGGAGCAGCCGTCTTTAAAACTCATTTAAATCTGTTCATGTGAGAGCCCTGGCCAAGTTTCCTAATACTGTGACTAATATACACACACGTAATAAACTATGCCAGTTTAATAATGTATAACAAAGTGATGCATTAGTATGAGGTCTGAAGCATGAGCACTTCATGATCCTCTATTGATCAGCAGATAAAGATTTAGCACTTCATCTTTAATAGGCTAGTTTTTAGGTTTAAGAATATAAATAATGATAATAACATCATTAAAACCATACAACTGAGACTTCATATATATATATTCGAGTGTCTTTGTTTGCATGACCTTAATGATTTAAACAACCTTGATGAATTTCTCACGTGTGCCTGCTCTTCACATCTCTACTATACTGTATGTGCTCCAAAACCATTTGAAAACATGTTTGAATTCCTATAATCGATTTTATAATTCATTTATGAACATACATAACAAGACTCCATTTGTATACTTAACTAACTTTAAGCCTTTTGAAAAAATGACGAGAAACATAAATTCATCCAGGTCTGTCCAAACCGCTAAAATGGCAAAATGATTTTTTTAGGTCACCACCTACTTCAGCCAAACATTTGTCTGCATTTCTGCCCAAATAATTAGACTAATACAATGATGACAACAGGGTAGGAAATGTGCATTTGTAGTTTTTACTGTAAGTTGAGATCTGAGAGTTTGTGGTCTAAATCAGCAGCTCAAACACACGAAACACCGCGACTGAATCTAAATTAAACACAAACCAACCGCCATTATAGTCTTAAAATCATCCTTCCTCGTCTACTTTCTTATGTTCGTCTCTCTGTATTTCTTTTCTATTGAATGTTCTCCGGTGCTACTGCATTTAAAATCTGATTATTTTATTGAAGTTATTGAAGATTTTATGATTTGATTCAGAGAATGTCTTGAGAAAACTAAAAGCTGAGCATATGAATGTCAGGACACATTTTTACTTGATTTAAGTTAAAAGCTCTGTTTCTGTCTGTGTCACAGCGGATTCTCACAACCCACTGCTGCTATGAAAACTCAACTGCTGTTCTTCCCCTATCACAATACGGCAATATTACACACACACACACACACACACACAGACACACACACACACACACACACACATGACATCAGCAGATAATGCACAAGGGGAAAATCTACAATTAAAGCAGGAACACAAACACCCTGATCAAAGTGTTTCACGACGTTTTAACCCTTGTGCATCCTTGAGGACATTTTTGTCTTTTTCAGTTTTGTTTTTTTGATAACTTTGCCTACTTTAATGCTAACTGCATAAAATTTTCCACAGGTGTGCATTTTTATTGGAATTTTAATATTTAACATTCATTTCCTTTAAAAAATCTATTTTCTACTAGGTACACAAAATACTTCCTCTCAGGACCTTTTGGACAAAAATGTCCCCATTGAAACCCATTAAAACTGCAATTTTTAATTCCGGTACCATTCAACTATAAAATTATGCAAACTTTGTTAACAAGCTTGCATTCTGTTGGCAAGGCTTTAAAATTAAAATTTTTACTATTTTTTACCAGATGGTGCCATTTTTTAGGTTTGGCATATAAAGCAAATTATCGCTTTATTGATGTTTTCTGCTTATGCATATTATAGAGCCAATTAGATATATTATGAAGCTATAATTGTGTGGGTGTGTTGGTATGGATGTCAGAGTGTGATTTGTATGTGTGTACTGAAAATTTTATGTTTGTGTGTACCTGGTAATTATCACGTTGTGATGACCAATTGTCCCCACAAAGATAGGAATACCAGTATTTTTGTGACCTTGTGGGGACATTTTGAGGTCCCCATGAGAAAACAAGCTTATAAATCAAACAGAATGATGTTTATTGAAAATGTGAAGTAGTAGAAGGGTTTCTGTGATGGTTGGGGTTAGGAAATGGGGTAGGTAAGGGGAATAGAATATACAGTTTGTACGGTATAAAATGCATTACGTCTATGGAATGTCCCCACAAAACATGGAAACCAGTGTGTGTGTGTGTGTGTGTGTGTGTGTGTGTGTGTGTGTGTGTGTGTGTGTGAACAGTTTGAATGAAAAAAAAATATATTGTACTGGAAATCACAAGACTACTACCGCTGCAAAGGAGGTGTCGTTTTTTTCATAAAAAACAACAGTGGCATTGTGTAAACAAACCAGCATTTGAAGAGTTAAAATTCTAAAAATTAATGAATGTTTGGTCATTGTGATTAGAGCTGATGCTGGTTAAAAAATGGCATCAGTGAAAGTGGAAAAAAATATGAATCTATAATATTTTTATGACACTTTTTTGACATGGACATTTTTGTCCTTAATGGACCTGAGAGGTAACCTTTTTTTTTTTAAATCTGATACTGCATAAAAATATGAATGCATAAAAATTAATGTTGTTGTTAATCATTGACACATCCAAGGCTTTAATAATCAAAGAAAAAAAATCTGCTTAGCATTTAGTAAATCGAAAATAATTAAAATTTTTCTTTTTTTCATAAAAAAACAGCAATGGCATTATGTAAACAAACCAGCATTTAAAGGGTTAAAATACTGAAAATTAATGAATGTTTGGTCAGTGTGATTAGAGCTGATGTTGGTTAAAAAAATGGCATCAGTGAAAGTGGAAAAAAATATTAATGTATAATATTTTTATGACACTTTTTGGAAGTGGACATTTTTGTCCCCTGTGAACCTATGTGTAACTTTTTTTTATTAATGCACAAGGTTTAAACACCATTAAATAAATTACTTTTAAAGATGCTTCAACTCTGAATATGAAGGAAAATCTTAAATATTCTTAGAAACAAACAAACAGAAACAATATAAAAACCTGTTTGATAATCAGCAACAATTAACACACAAAGTGTTCATCTCTTTCATGTTCACAAAATACTGAATTACTAAACAGAAATATTTTGAGATGACTACTTTACGTCGATGCATTTCCAGACATTTCTAATCAAAGTGACTTATATTCAAACTATATTTTTGATCTGTGTCTGTGTATTTCAATCAAACCCATGACATCTGTGCTGGTGCATTGTCCAAGTTTACAAGTTGTATTTACAATTACTACAAACACATCAATGCTTTTAACAAGAATCTCGTAATGACTGTCATTTCAATATGACGTTCAATGCAACATTGAGAATTTGAAATAGAAGTTTTTTTTGTCATTTGCAGAAGCAAGACGTACGAGTGACTTTTTTGGTCTGAGCTCTGAGTAACAAGCACTATAACAACACAATAAATAAAACTACTGAACAGACATAACTATAGTATCTTATATAAAAAAACTACGGAGAAAATCCTATTTTTTAAAAAGATTGTGGAGATGTGTTGCTAACGACTTCATCTGGACAATTTAAGAGACGATTTTTTTGTAACCTCAGATTACAGATTTTCAAATAATTGTATCTCAGACAAATATTGTCTATCCTAAGTTAACAAACCATACATCAATGGAAATCTGATTTATTCAGCTTTAAATCTAAATTTTCTTAAAATTGACCCTTATGACTGGTTTTGTGTTCCAGGATCGCATTACGTTTAATGTGATATTATATGCTTTATGTGATAGTATTTATTTGACACTTTAGTAACTTTTAAATTAAGTACCAGTAAAAACTAAGCATATTTTTCTTAAAATTAAAGAAATCAGTTTCTGTATTTCCCCTTTTAAAATAATGCTTTTCATTTATTTATATATTAGTCTTGGTACACAGCAAAATAATGTTAACAAAATAATAATTGTACTGCGATTATGTGCTTGCTGGCTAAGGCCAAAACTAACCTGGCTTGACACACATCATGTTTCATCAAGAGAAACGAGTTATGAGTTATTAATATTGTTCTTTTTTTAATTATGTGTGATTCATAAAGTGACAAGTAACTGAATCTTGGTGATTTACTCAAACCATATAAATCTATATAAATAAATATCCTTTTACAGTAAGTTTCTAATTCATATATTACAGTACATATGTTTATATTCATTTATGCAAGCCTTGCGTTGAGTTGCAATGTAAAATTCTGCTTCTTTCAAACAATGTAATGCATTTTAATGCTTTTTTATTGTTTAAACTTTTTTCAGAGTGTTTGCGTTCTTGAAACAGACGATGTTTCCATCTTAAGCAGCGGCAAACAAACTATAAAAAACCCAGAGAGGAAAAATCTGGAGTCTGAGATTTGAGAAGCCCCACAAACTAAAAAAAGAAAACAGGTGGCTTTTATCCGTCTAAATACAGATGAATTCTTCGAAAACACACAAGAAAGGCTGCGAGTGTGTGTGCCGCTCCAGAGAGACCGAGGGGAAACAACAGGAAGATCATATCGAACAACTCAAATAAAAGCATCAAATCAGGGTTACGGATTGAGTGACGAGGAGGTGTGATGTGTCATACAGGCCAAACCAGAGGAAGAGAGACATAGAGAATGAAAGAAGAGAGGGAGGGGGTGTAAACAGAAGCAGAAATGGGGTGAGAGTGGGAGAAAGAAAGATAACGACACAGGAAGTGTGTATATGTGCGTGTGTGTGTGTGTTTAAGTCTCTTTGTCTATTCAGCAGAATTAAACGCAAAACCTCTTAAAGTCCAACAACAACATCACTCAGAGATTCCTACTGCTTGTAGAAAAGCTATTTTTAAGGTCTGTTTATTTCTGCAAATGAATTACTTCAATCGTTTGACATCAAGAGCATCTCAAATATGCAACACACTACCAGTTTAGTGTCACTTCATGATCATAAAACTCAAGTGTTTGAAATTAATTTTATAATTTAAAAAAATTATAGACAAAAAAATTATTGTCCAAATACATTTCATTGATTAGAAAAAAAAAATGTAAAGAATGAAAAGGCAGCCAGAATACATGAAAACTACATCAATAAAAGGTAAAAATCTCATCTCAGGGTAAAACGTCAAGAAACTGCTTGATGAAGTTGCATTAATGAATTTGGAATGCAGACACTTTTATCCAAAGAAACTTAAACTGTATTCAAGGTTTTCATCAGTATTTGTATGACTTCTTTGGAAATCAAACCCTGCTAACGCAATGCTCCATCATTTGAGCTACAGGAACATAAATAAGACAACATTTTAGGCAAAGTGTGACTTCACTGAAGATGCTCAAATAAGAGAGTTTAAAAACATCATGATTGTATTATTATTCCATTTATTATTTAATGTGACCATGTGCTGTTTTTGTTTTGATCAAATATTTCTATTTTACTTCATTCTTGACTGTGCCATTTGTTTAATACAAACCTCTGGTTGCCATTTAAATAAACGTCAAACACAATCACTGTAAAAAAATAGATGATGTCATGCTACAGGCCAAAAATGTATAATGTTTTCTATTTATTTTATAGTGTGGGGTTGACGCTTGTAAATATTAAACAAGATGTTTGAAGAACCTCTAGATAGCTTTAAAAAGAACTTGTGATAGATAAATCAGTATTATGATGGGGCTACAAACAGAGTTTCTCAGACAACCGAAAGTGCATCGAGGTTCTTCAGAAGGTTCTGCTTATGCGAGATGTGCCTCAAACACGGCATTGAAAAGCTTTACAGCAAAGAGGACGTCCTGCACATCACAACACTGCTGCGGATCTGCAACAAACTTGAACCACAAACTCTTCTCAGCCCTGCTTATTTCTGTTACTAACAATTTGTGACTATGCAAATGAAGAGTTTGGTTCCAAAACCGATAAACGCCATTTACAAAAAAAATGAGTTACTGCCAAAATCCGTATTATATCAGGTCAGTATTTAAAAGTAAATACTTAATTTTACGCAAAATCCAATATCCACCGTGTTATTCTGTCATCTTTTCTCCCTTTTTTCCCAAAACGCAATAAATGCCACTCCTCCTTTTCTACAGAATGCAATAAATCCGCTCCATAAATCACACCGCACCATTCCACTCATTATAAACAAACAATGGCGGCGCGTTGAGTACACGAAAACCTAGCTTTCCTCATCTACTTTGTACTTCGTGATCAACAAACAAACAAAAACAAAGTAATACTTTAAAGTCGCCATGAAACGGAAGTAGCGATTGCCTTATTTTCCCCGTGGTGACATATATCCGAATGAAACGGCTTTTGAGATGAAATAAGGCAGGGCTGGATTTGAATTTGTCCATCGAGATCTGATTGGATTGTTTGAAGTTGGGTCGTGTTGCTAATCGGTGCTATCTTCTCCCAGACCCCGTCCACCTGCCATACTTATAACCGGAAGTGAAGAGAGATCGTTTTGAGGAAGGGAGGAGATTTGCATTCATGTGTGTGTTATCATTTAGCCTAGCTCCATTCATTCCTTAGGATCCAAACAGGGATGAATTTAGAAGCCACCAAACACTTCCATGTTTTCTCAATTTAAAGACTGTTACATAAAGAGTAGTTACACCAGTAAGTATGGTGGCACAAAATAAAACATGGTGTGGATAAAAATCAGAACTATATTGTATGGATGAAGAGCACTTACACTGAAAAAAAATGATTCATTGAATTTAATAAATTTTTTTAAGGTAAGTGGTTGCAATCAATTTATTTAAGCTACATTTAAACAAAAGTTTTATATTTTATGTTACTTTACTAATCTTTTTTGTTTAAATGTAGCTTAAATAAATTGATTGCAACCACTTACCTTAAAAAGTTTTATTAAATTCAATGAATCATTTTTTTCAGTGTAGTTTGCAGCACTTTTCCATTGCATAGTACCCCACGGTTTGGGTCAGGTCAGCTAACTTTTGTGAGCTTTTGCATTGGATGCAGTACGTAGTACCCGATACTTTTTTTTAGTACCACCTTGGTCGGGGTTCCAAGCGGCCCGAGCTGATACCAAAACATGACGCAAAAACACTGTAGATCACTGATTGGTCTGAGGGAATCGTCACTACCAGCGTCATCGCTATTTTTAAATGTAAAAGATTAGCTTTACCTTCATGCTAGTTTGCGCTGTCTCGAGCAAACTGGTCATGTTTTTGTTATCTGTGCTCTGCTATAAGTTCCCAAACTCCCTTTTAGTGATGAAAAACATCCACAGGTTCAGAATCAGGAACACCAGACTTGCAGTTTGTGGCGGCACATTCGCGACATCCATGACCACATATATGCTTAAATGCAACTTAAATGAAGCTCAGCGGGTGTTTGTACAGAAACTGTGATGTGAGACAGAGGTAGTGATTAACGCGATGTGCAAACATCTCTTTGTGGTGGTCAATTTGAATTTTGTGGCGGACTGAGAAATAAATAAATGTATGGGGATGTACAAAGACGATCTCACTTGTATTATGTCACAGCAGTAGGCGCTGCTAATATAACGACACGCCTGTAATCCCTCCATTTCCGAAGTGTTACTAAATTCGATGGAAAAGCTAACCAAGCCAAAGTGAGGTGAGCTGACCCCGACCTGACCTGACCCAAACCAAACCGTGGGGTACTATGCAATGGAAATGCTCTTCCGTCATACAAAATAGTCCCCATTATTTATCTGCTTAGAAAATCACCACGTTTTATTTTGTGTCACCATACTTTAGAGTTGTGTCGATAGACGATAGTATCGTGTATGGACGATCGTCAGACATATCGCTAATAGCTGGCTTTCATGACGATAGTTGGCGATAGTTATTATTATTATCATCATAGTTTCAGATTGACATGCACATTGCATGCTTTTCCTCGCATGAGAGGGTTTGTGGGCTTTACTTTGCGCGAGAGAGCTTGTAATGCGCGAGGCTTTCTTCTCACATGCACGTGGACTCAACGCGCGCGTCTTGGACTCTTGCTCGGACCTGAATGCGCGCGGCATGGACTCATTGCAATATGCACGTCTCTGACATTTCCTTGCACTAGAGAGGTTGTTAGGCGCGCAGAGGGTTAAAACCAGCGAGTTTGTTATTTCCACTCCCTGGCATGTAGGAAATTTTAGACTTAATGGCGCGGATGGATTAACGGCAACAGTTTTAAGAAGGTTGCGTTCATGACGGTGTTGTCCTACTTCTTTTTTTGTCCACCAATCAAGTGACTTGTCATAAGTAAATGAGTAAACTACTGCCCCGCCCCCCGATACTATCATGTATATGCGATCTCACGGGCTGACGATAGGACGATCTCAAAATGGGGCATATCGCCCAACCCTACCATACTTACTGGTATGACTTGGATGTAACAGTCTTTAAACAGGGAAAACATGGAAGTGTTTGGTGGCTTCTAAATTCATCCCTGTTTGGATCCTAAGGAATAAATGGGGCTAGGCTAAATGCTAACACATTCACAACACACTGTACAAAGATGAAGTACACGCATAGAAAAAAGAAAGGGATGTATTAATTTGTCTAAGTTGAGGTAAGAACATAGTAAAATATTAAAAAACAGCTGTGTTTTCCTTTAAAGTGTGCACTAAAACTTCACTCACTTTATCTGCAACATGACACAAATAAATGACTGAATTTTTGCACTTTATATTAAAACAGTAAAGAAATTATTTATTTTCTTGCTATTTGTTGCAGAAAAAGTATTAATACATAGAAAAGTAAAGAAAACTTGTAGAGCACACTTTCAAGAAATTATTTTCAACAAACTGTAACAAAATGTGTGAAAACACAACTTTCATCTTTCTCACAGTCCAACACACATCTTTCACCCATACAATTATTTAACACTAGACAAACATTTGTGAAAGTAAACACAACATTTACACGCATCTTTTATACTAAGAGATTTCCACGGCATACATGATTTGTCTCTGTTCAGTTGCATGTTTCTTGTGAACCTATGATTGTAATCTAACCGGAGAATCGACAAATGACAATGTTACACAACAACTCTCGAAACATTTTACTATTATGAATAAATAAAAAACTTAAAACAAATGTGTGAGAAATGGCTAAATTTGTGTGTGTTGTCTTCTGTTGTGTGCATGTTGTGTGTGTGTGTTGTATGTGGGTGCGTGTGTGTGTGTGTTTGGTCAGCAGTTTCATGTCGACCATCAAGTTTCTGTATGGGAAGTCAGGGGAGTTGTGTGATGTTGGGATGATGTGTCTGTGTTTCACTACAGTATGGAGCATGGTAAAGCTGTCAAGAGCTTGTGTGTGTGTTTGTGTGTGTGTGTGTGTGTCTGTCTGTCTCCGTGTGTATGTGTATAAAGATGATGTTGCAAAACGAACTGATCCTCATCTATTTCCTGTTTCCCCCCTCGCTCTCTCTCTCTCTCTCTCTCTTTAATCAGCATCAGAGCTCCACCATTATTATATGACATAATGAAATGAACAGTACAGAAGATATTTAAGTGGTTTGAGACTAATCTGTATTAATAAGAAATAAACTTCTAACTCTGGACAATATTTTTCTTGTTTTACATAAATAGTCTACTACATGAATGCTGTAGCGTGTTACTGTGTGTCTGTGTGAGAGAGAGAGAGAGAGAGAGAGAGAGAGAGAGAGAGAGAGAGTATGTGTGTGTGTGTGTGTGTGTGTGTGTGTGTGTGTGTGTGTGTGTGTGTGTGTACTGTATGTGTGTGTAAGAGAGAGAGAGTGTGTTTGTGTGCGTGCGTGTGTGTGTGTGTGTGTGTGTGTGGGTGTGTGTGTGTGTGTGTGTGTGTGCATGTCTGTGTAAAACTCAGAAAAAGGAAATGCTAATGATTCTACTTCCTAAAAGAGTTCAACAGCAACACGTTCACTATACTGACACACAAACTGAATGCACATATGACCACACAGACGCCTCTCACTCCATCTCTCTCTCTCTCTCTCTTCCCCCTTTTCTGTCTGTCTAACCCCACCTCTCTCTCTCTGTCTCTTGTGACTGCATGAAAGCGAAAACTGTATGTGTGATACGGGGAAATTCTGACATGGGTCCACATTGCCCTGAAATAAGCATTTACAGGAACAGTAAGTGTGTGTGTGTATGTGTGGGAGTGTTTCATCTGAGGGTCTTTTAGAGAAAGAGGGAAATCCATATGTGAGCAGTCACAGTTCTGTCATATGACCTCTGACAAACTCTTCTCACACCCACAGATAAAAGAAACCTTCTTACCTCCAGTCCATAAACGTTCAGATGTCCACTTTTCACGTCTGTTCCTCGCGGTCAGTCCTGAAGGCCAAAAACAGAAAGAAACATCTAAGCGTTCAATAATGACACACGATTTTCTCGTCAATCATCAGATTCATCAGCTTCATGTCGATACAGACGCCTGTGTGTCACGCACTGAGACTGAAATATGAAACAGAGATGTGACATAAAAACACTGAATCTCGCTCTGCTCCAAAAGCACGTCGCATAGCGTGTAGTTTCTCGGGAAGACTCCGTTCTCTCCGTATTCATGTTTATTAATATAAGAAACACGTGGCTTAAGATTCAAAGTCCAGTGATCGTAAAGGCACATACATGACACGTCAATGTAAACCTCTAAAAATACACAGAAAAAAAACACATACTTTATTTACGTTGACGTTTTGAACATTTTCCTTTAACCCAAGCAGCCGGGGTCCAAAACAATAAGAGATTGAAAAGCAAAACATGCTGAACAGTGATCCATCAACACAGGCTTTACATCTCTCCACCTACAAGAGTACAAGACATCAAAACTTCTGAGATAATAGAGTACACCTACATGAAACCCTTCCTACATCTACAGGCCCCATAACCTCTCGAATGTAAACTTTCAACAACAAAGCAACGCACTAAAAATAAATGTAAAGATGATTAAAGTTAAAATTATTAGTTTTACATTTAAAAAAGGGATTCTTAAACTATTTGGGGTCAAACGCCCCTTACATGGGAGAACACTTTTCAAGGACCCCATTATAATTATAAAGTTATAAAGTAATTAAGCATATATGCTTACAACAATTTGCCCTCAGTTTTTTTTACTGATTTAGTTTATAAAGTTCAGCTTCAATCAGCTTCAATCAGCTTAAATCAGCTTAAATCACTTTTATTTAAATTACATTTTGACTCAAAATGTATACTTTTGTACTTTTAAATCTTAAAAGCTTTTATATAGTTTTTTCAACAGTGACAACTTAAGATTGGCATAGTTTGTAGATGGTCCCCACAAGTAAAAATGTCCTTTTTATTAATACAGCACCAATGCGTAATTCATAACAATTACGTGATGATGATGCGAAAGAGAGCAGAATGATGGGAGTTGCAATAGAAATCAATCTGACAGGACTTACAAAATATGTTCATCTATGACGTAATGATATAAAGTTTCATAACGGTTATATTATAATGTAAGCCCACAGTGTGACTTGACAGATGCAACAACAGAGCCGAGTGCTGGATGATAGTACTTCTGCATGCGGCACTGCCCGGACTGATAGGGATATGACATTGCAACTATTGCAAGAGTACTGCTTTCAAATCAATACTGAGATGATCATGTCATACGCCGATCGATCTGCGCAGGGCCACAGTCAAATCTATGGCTTTTATGGCAGCAAAAGCAGAAACTGCAGATAATGTGGACATGTCAACATTAACAAGCAACCCACGGGGTGGAAAGCGGGTTAAAATTGGGAATTTTATGGATTCAAAAATTGTGGAAAAACATTTGGCATACGAAACTGTATATAACATATATATTTATTTATATAAATAACACTGTGCTAATAGTTTTGAGGTTTTTTAATGAAATAATCTAACATGTTGTGCCTTGTAATATATCATGTTAGACATCTTTCATTCACAGTCATAATGCACAATAATCACTGATCAGCATCACAGCTTCCAATCATTTGTCCAATCACTATTAAAGCTTTATTTCTAAATATTTAATTCTTACTTAATTTTAAAGTATATACATTTTTTAATGGATCACCCAGCAACAACCAACTGCCTTCCTTTAACTTTTAATTTAAAATAATTAAAACTTTTAATTCACATACATTTTTAGAATATAGCATTTAATATATAGTATATCATCAGCAATGTCTAGCTCTCTTTTAAGATTTTTTCTCCCAAGGATTTTCAACAGGGTTTTTCTCCTAGGAGTTTTTTTCAATCCCTTGGGAGTCAGCTGACATTAGCTTAAACTTTTTCTGCCATTTCCCACTTTGGAGGTAGGTCCCCAATTGCCCGACAAAATGGAAATGAACTAGGCTTTAAGTTTAACTGTTGAAATGTACTTACATAACAGCATCAAACACTTTCAATAGAGAAAATAAATGTGTTATCTGTATTATCACTTTGCATGAAATAAGACTTTGTTCAAAAGTAAATAATAATAATAATAATGCAACTGTTTGCATTTTGTCTCTGATAAAAGCCATCATACTTTCTTTTTCGGATGGCTTTTTGGTTGATTTGGTCCACTGTCTGTTTCTTGGTTTTCTCTGCTGGCGCTGAATCTCCATTTTTATTTTCATTCTGTGTCATAAACGTGACCATTGTTAAGTTTTATACCCGCGACTGTCTTTACCGCCTCTCCAAAGTTTTTTTCCGCTTCAATTAACATACTGACGTTAATTCGTTCTTGTATAGACGGTTTCATCAGACGCACGTGTGGTGACGCGATTATGTGTCCGAGCGGAACTTTACTTCCGGTCTCTGTTTGTTTAATGGTGTCACTAAACTGAAGTTTTGATCAAATACCTCATCGAAAATAACAAATGTTTTGGTTTCCTAAAGACGAGGGGAGACAGCGATCATGGATTACTGCTATTTGATGGAAGGTTTGGCAGCCAATCTGTAGTTAATATTAAATACATTATATAGTACACATTTTACACAGTAACGTTAACTAACTGTGGGTTTACACCAGATGTGAGTTCAACAATTTGCATGAGTAGATTACATACAAAGTCAATGCAAAGACGCGATCAGACACGTCATCGCGTGGGGCGATGCGAATGACGCGATACGGGCGGCGCGTATGCCGTGAAAACACGCGCTATACGCCTCAAATGCGTCTTCGGCCAAGTTGAAAATATTCAACTTGAACGAAAAATTTGCATGACACAAAGTTAAATCCCGCGAGTAATCTAGAGCGAGCAACACGATGTGATGTAAACCCACAGTAAGTGTAGTTTTTGATACGCTTTAGCTAAGGATCTAAGGTCATCTACTTCGGAAATAAACTACTGTAACACAATGTTGTTATTGATTCTTTGCAGAGTTTATTGGAAGTTAACGTTTGTTCCACGAAAGCCGTTTGTTTATGTTGTTACTGCTGAAATCGGCTATGATTCAGCGTGACATTTTCTTCACAGCCTGATGTTGTTTTAAGTTAGGCTTATATTTAAATGTGCTGTTTTCAGTGTATGGTCAATATTAATAGAGATCACATAAATTACCAAATTTCCTCCCGTTTTTCACGGCCCACTTGTAATGTTCCTATTTAATGTAATGTTCCCCACTCTTTGAGAAACGCTTAAGTTACAACCTTACATTACATATTTGTTACTTTATTACTCTGCTTACTAGTAGGGTTTAATCTACTTTGTTGTCCAATACTTTTTCTGTTTTCTTTTGTTTTATTAATAAAAAGCTGCTGGAACAATAAAACAGTTGTGAAAAGTGCTATATAAACAAAATTAAATTACCCATACAAT
The DNA here is from genome assembly GCF_027580225.2 of Misgurnus anguillicaudatus. Taxonomy (NCBI): domain Eukaryota; kingdom Metazoa; phylum Chordata; class Actinopteri; order Cypriniformes; family Cobitidae; genus Misgurnus; species Misgurnus anguillicaudatus. Next base: position 41,760,412 of record NC_073346.2, on the reverse strand, counting down.
TAGCATCAGAGCTCCATTATTATACCACGATGCAGATAATTAGCCTACTACAGAAGATGTTTAAGGGATTTTAGGTGAGGTTCTTTACTAATAAAATGAGTTCTTGCAATTCATTCATGATCAGTTATATAAGAAATGACTTATATATTCATCAATATATCAGAGTATCTGAACGACGCTCAGTCCGGAGGAAGCGCGTCATAGCTACAAGTGACTGAAGCAATGAAGTTACTATGACAACGTCCGGAGGGGGGGCGGCGGACTGACAGGTGAGAAAGTAATAAATCTACAAAGCGATTATTCATATAACATTAAACTGTTGCAAACAAACTCAATGAGGCGTTTATAAGGAGTTAAAGTCTCTTAAAGCGCTTCGGAGTTCAACGGGTTATTTCATGCTCGTGATGATTAGCGGATCCGGATCGACGAGTTCAGCCGGTCCGTCCACACGCGAGACTGTATGAGGAGATCAATCCTCCTCACAACTGCAGCTAAACATGCAAAGAAAACAAACTATTATCAGAACCGAACTCGCACCTGAGCTCGGATCAGTACCTGACTGACAGCAGCGGGTTTTGGGTGTCACGAGCTATTTATAGTGTCGCCTCACCTGTGAGGTAAAAACCCTCTGCGCGACAATAAACATTAAACGAATTAAGTCAAACAATCGATAATCATTATTAAAGAGCGACAGAGTTTGACAGTAACGAAAAAATATATCTTACACACGTCACACGGGAGTTACCGAGTACCCATGACGTATTAGTCCTCTCGTGACCCCGGTTGAGGGGATAAGAATCAATAAAGCAAATAAGGATGAAGTATAGAAAGAAAGACACTTAAACTACGATTAACGATGAACATTTGATACATTTCGAGGCGTACGGACCAGAAGCGCTTTACCTGAGCCGGTGTCACCTGAGTTTCCCCGCCGCGTCGCGTCCCACCTGACCGCCGGCGCTCTCCTACTTCCTGAATGTGACGCGCGTCGACCTCGCGCGCCCCGGCTCCGCGGTTCGGTCTCCGGTAGCGCCTGATCTTTGTCCGGTTAGTGCCGTCACTGGTTCGATCCGCTTGTGCGCCGGTTCTGACCCGCTCCTCACGAACTCCTGCCGCTCCTCCTTAAACCCGCAACCAGGAAGCGGTTTGTCCTACTTCCAGCAGCCGCGGGTGATTGGCTCTGCGGGCGACGGAGGGCGCAGGGGTGGGGGGATGGGGGGGTCGGACGCGGCGCGAGAGGGCGGAACGGGCGTCAGTCGCTGCGCGGCAGCAGGTGTTTGAGGTGATCAGAGTGGGCATCATTCACACATAACTCGAGTCAGTCAGTCAGTCAGTCAGTCATATTTAACATGTCTCTTCCTTTTTCACGCGTTTCCACTTCTGCTTCTGAAAATGACTCGAGTGACAAACTCTAAATTTGCATGTCAAATAATGTCAGTGGAGGAGAGAGAGCGAGATATCTGATCTGAGATCTGTCCTGTAGATGTCACTCTCAGTGTCTCTTTATTTGAAATTTTAGAAATATAAAGACTAATTGAAGACTGACTGGAGACTGTCGGGATTTAAATATAATGTTAAAAGTGGTTGTGTCTGTTTACACACGCACTCTAACATACACATACACTAACACAGACACGCGCGCACACACCTGAATGATTTATTTTGTGTGTGTGTGTGTGTGTATGAACAGATCCTTACACAGGAAATTGATTCTGAATTCACTTTATTGTGATTTGGCAAAAACATTTTCACACTTTCATCATTATTTCTCTTATATATTGTAGCATTATTTTACACTATTATTTACTTTTTCTCAAAAGCTGTGACAAACAAATAAAAATAAACATTTGGTCCTTAAATGTGCAATCTAGGCAACATGGTATTAGAGGAGGAAATCTCACTATCGGCACAAAACACTAAAGAACAGCACTGAGCACAACAAGAGAGAAATTCATACTGTGTGTGTGTGTGTGTGTGTGTGTGTGTGTGTGTGTGTGTGTGTGTGTGTGTGTGTGTGTGTGTGTGTGTGTGTGTGTGTGTGTTTGAGCAACTACAGTACAACAGCACTGAGAGAAAGCTGAAGACATCAGATGTGTGTACAGTATTATGGGGTACTGACAGACATACAGAGGCAGTGATATTGACAGAATCTGTCTAGCTGAAGCTAAAGCACCGCTGTGCAGGTAAGAAGGAGCAAATTTACTGTAACACACGATTAAAACAAACACAATGTCACATACAGTAGTGAATTAGCATATGAACTTAATAGTCATATAGTCCAAAACTAACATCAAACACCTGAGACAAAAAACTACTAATAAATTGCTTCATTTTTTTTAATCAAAAGAAAATATATGAGAGCTTTTAATAAGTCTTTTTTCATTAAGTCACAAATTAGAAGTTATATAATAGCAAATCTTACATTTCACTGAACATTAAACAATAACGTTTGAAGTCAAGTCTTACAATTCTAGACACTGAACTGTATGATATGAAATGCTGCTGCAGAGCATGTCACATTGGCCATCGATTAAAGTGTGTTTTTATTTTATTGCATTAGAAAACATAAGCGGTTGCAATAACATTCATCTAAAATCAAACTGTGCACTTTCTTTACCCATCACATTTAAAGTTAAAGAGTCTGTGCATCTTCTTTAAAAATTGTCTTTTGCTGCATAATGATTGAAAAGGAAATGAATGAAGTGATGGCATCGACCTTACATTCCTTCATTGTTTTATTAACGGTGCAGGTTTTTTATATTTCCATAATCAAGTCTTAAAGGAAAGTGAAATAAACAACAAAAATGCTTAAAGGTTTGCCATTACAGTGATATTACATCATTTTCAAATTTGATTTAAATTTATACTGATAGGTGATCGCTTGTTAATATTTTAATAAATGAAAGTGCACAAAAGAGAGCATAATGAATTGTTTTTGTTTTGCAGAAATATATTTTCCACAGAACTTACTATGTACAGTGCACCAGAGGTTTATAGGCAGTGAAATCTACGTTAACTTTGTCGAAACATCTTTTCAAGCTCAAGATTTTTTGTTTCAATATGGTGCCGCCTGAGAACACTTGAACACATTACATTATACATTTATTTGAGAACGAAATGATTTGCTCTTGAAAAACTTTTTTCTACTGTGATTCTACTCTTGTAACATTCAGTCTCTAATGACAGAATATGCTTAAAAACTCTCCAGCTGGTGGTCTTCATAGAGATTTCTACACACTGAATGAGGGCAACAATGCCAAACACGTTATCTTGTTTAATAGTTTATTCTACAGGCAGTGGACCTCTTTACTGACCAGAAAATGATGTTTGTGTTTTCAAGATTTCAGTGCCATATTGATCCCAGTCAAAATCTGCAGATGAATTCATAATGGCCATTTAAAGCTGATTTAAGGCTAACCTCCTGATGTTAGATAAAGTGGTAGATGTGCTCTATTAAAAAACCTACTGCTGATTGTACTTCCTCACAATAACATTACACAGTAGTGGCAGAGATACAGCTCAGTCTTTTGTAACTACATTCGCTTTAAGATTATCAGCAACAATTTTTGGCAAATGACAGAAATATTATCTATACTATCAAAAATTGAAATCTTTCATCCATCAAATGAACAGTATTAAGGTCTAAAAGGGCATCCAACACTCATTAGAGCAACAACCTCTAGTGTTTGGTAAAATGTTTTCAGGATCACAAACTAGTTTCTTGATTTCATTTACTTCTTCATGTAGCTACATCAGCTATAGGATAGCAGACAACAAAGAATCTTTATAGACACACTAACTCAGACTCTACTACTGAATTGAAGACTTGCAGCTGTTTCATTGGATCTTGATACGTGGGAGAAAACAGGACATTTTTCCCAAGGTCAGACCAGCACAGCATGCTCATGAAACCTTCAGAGCCTGCATTGATATAACTGATATGTTCTTGCATGTAATTCAGCTCCTAAACTGTACCAATGAACAACATGAGGCCCGGACCAGATATTTGCCTCAGTGTCCACATACTCATCATATGTTAGCAGGAAAGTTCTGTCTTTTTGTCTCAGAGTCTCTCTGTGTCTGAGGCACATCCAAGATTTTACTTTCTTCTTTTGGTGAAGTGATGGTGGAAATAGTGGAGGAGGTCTGGAGGCCTGTAGAGGAGGAGGCAGTAGAGATGGAAATGGGAGACGAATTTACAGTAGGATTGAATGGAGTGGGAATAACATTTATGGTCTGAATGTGTGTAGTATTTTGTGGCTGTGCAGCAGAAAGGGATGGACTGAGTGCAATAGAATGTGATGCAGTAGAAGATGCAGGACATGGACTAAGTGCAGGAGAAAGTGATGCAGTTGAAGATGCAGGAGATGGACTGAGTGCAGGAGAACGTAATGGAGTATAAGGTGCAGTGGCAGGGGATGGACTGAGTGCAGGAGAATGTGATGCAGTCGAAGATGCAGGAGATGGACTAAGTGCAGGAGAAAGTGATGCAGTATAAGGTGCAGTGGCAGGGGATGGATTGAGTGCAGGAGAATGTGATGCAGTTGAAGGTTGAACAGCAAGGGAAGGACTGATTGCAAGAGTATGTGACGCAGTAGAAGGTGCAGCATCAGGGGCTATTACAGATTGAGTTTGTTTAAGGGCATGGGTTTGGTTAGGAATTGAAACTTGAGATGTATTTAAGGTTTGAGTGGTAGGAGTTTGTACAGGTGTCTGGGAAGGTGTTAGAACAGGAGTTGAAGGTCTGCTCTGAGCGGGGCTATTGATGGGAGTTGAGGTCTGGCTTTGACTGGATCCTGGTGAATGTGCTGACGGAGGCCCAAGAACCGGGACAGCAGCTGCGGTCTGGAATGCAGTACTCTGGCTCAAAGTTGAGTTTAGAGTTTTAGTTGGAGTTTGCATGGATGCTTGGGGTTGGACATAAACTGGACTCTGAACTGAAGAATTAGACTGAATTTGAGTTTGTGTAGCTGTGAGGATCTGGACAGGAGTTGGACATCTGGCTTGGGACTGGGTTTGAATGACAGCTGTTGTTTTAGACTGGGTGACAGTTGATGCTTGAGTTTGGGAAGAGGTCTTAATCAGGTCTTGAACAGAGGTTGGTATTCTAGTTTGTGTGGGAGTTTGAATTGGAGTTTGAATTGGGGTTGGGGTCCTGGTATGGGTAGGGGTTTGAATAGGAGTTTGAGAAGGAGTTACGGTGGGTGTTGAGTTGGTGGTGCAAGACAACGGTGAAGGAGGTGGAGGTGTCTGAGAAAGTTTGGTGCGGGAGTGCTGTGCCAAAGAAGGGCCAGAGGAAGAAGCTGGAGAACTGGAGATCAACTGAGAGGTAGAAAGAGGGCAGAGTGAGGGAGGAGGAGATGTTGAGGGAGGAGTCAATATCGCAGAGCCAGGTTTGGGGCGCGGGATTTGAGAGACACTTAGAGCAGAGGGTGTAAAGGCTGAAGGGGGGTTGGTGGAACAAAGCGGGGGCTGTTTTGAGGAGGAGAAGGGGGCAAGAGGTAATAGAGTGGACCCTAGAACTGCTGTGAGTGGAGGTGCATGTGCCAACTGAGAGGGCAACATCAGGGGTGTGTGAATGGGTGTTTGTGCTACACCGGGGTGTGGGACATTTGAGCTCAGAACACCTGCACTCCCTCCTCTAGCAAGTCCTGAGGACATAAAGAAGGGTGCTGGCAGCAAGTTTCCTCCAGAGGCTTTACGATGAAGCGGCGGGTGAGGCTGTACAGCCGCCCATCCACGATGAGGCAGAGTTGGTTGGGAGGCAGAGAGCAATCTGGCCTCCTGAGTAAGCCGACCTATCATTGGGAGACCCTGGGTGCTGCCTCCTCCAACATGACGCAGTAATGCCTCTTTAGCTCCCTGCTGACTAGAACCCAGATTTCGTCCTTCACCGGACACCGCTGCAACGGCTGAGGAGGGAGGCACAGCTTTATTGAGAGGTGATGTCTGACTCCCTTTTGTGGGTTCTATGTGAAAGCGGGAATTGTGATGAAGAGTTCTGCCTGCTTGCAGGGAGGCAGAAACTGCAGATGCAGGTGTAGGTGGAGTTTTTGTGACACCACCACCTCCAACTGTGGCAGTAGCCACTCCCATAGCAGTCGGCCCCATCGCGGAGGGCGTGGGGGTTACAGAAGGCGGAACTCCTCTGGAGGGCAGTCCACCCATTAAACCTATAAGGGAGCTAAATGACTGCCTAGGGTGCAGCATGGCTGGACGGGGAGGTGAAAGAGGGCAGGGCAAGGGAGAGGGCGAAATAGGAAGAGTGGAGGGAAGGAAAATGGCGGCTCCTAGGGCATGTTGCTGCTGTAGCTGCTGCTGTAACTGCTGCTGTTGCTGCTGCTGATGCATCAAGGCAATAGCCACGTTGGTTGTGGCAGCCGCGGTCTGGAGAGGTGCGTGGACCAGAGGCGCCCAGATCACCGGATGAGGGCGTGGCGAGACCGTGCCTCCGCTGCTGCCGCGGTTGCCAACAGCAAGGTCCTGCATGGCGGGCATACTGTCATGCTTAACGATCTGTTGAACCAACATGCTGTCACAGGAACCCAAGCCGGCACCGCCTGCTCCCCCACCGCGGCTGCCTCCACCCCGTCCCAAACTGCTACCTGCCACAGATCCTCCCTGAGAGGTCTTGCGCAGCAAAATAGAGTTCTTCTTACCTGTGAGACCAAAGGGAGAGAAGGGGGAAAACGTTAGAAAAACTGGTAATGGCCATTGCACTGCACAGACAATTTTAAACAAACAGCTGAAATACTTGATGAGCACACTGACGAGCAAAAGAGAAGACACTGTGTAAACTAGAAACTGCACATAAAACCCTTACTAATTTGATCACACATATGTTTGAAAACTAAAAAGTGTATTAGTATTAGTATTAGTATCTATATCCATGTTTATAACATACTTAAGTTAATATTCATTTTTTTCCTCTCTTTATAAACAACATTTTAATAACAGTTAAAAAATATCGTGAAAGCCTTCTGCACTGTAGACTTTTAATATGAGATCTGCCTATTTAATGCATTAACCCTCTAAGTGCATCTGGCTTTTATGTTTAGGTTCAATAATTTCACTTTAATTGCAATGAAATTGCTTTTAGTCAGTAATTGAAAGGCCTTGTAGTCACTTTTGTAATTTTATTGGTATTTAACCAATGTCCTCTCTGAACAAAGGTAAAATGCTCAAAAATTTGGTCAATATCCTTTAACATTCGGTAAACCTCCTTAGACCGGGCAAAACACTTGTGTCGTGGCGTGCCAACAAAGCTTTATTTCTGTATGACCTGAGGCTGAGATTAAGCAGATCTGTAGCGAGAGTATTTAATAAACATACAGCTGCAGAAAACATGAAGCGACCACTCCAGTTTGACTTTAATCATCATTTCTAGATGTACTGTCTGTTGAATTTCAACAAAAGCAAACATAAAGTCACCCAACAGCAAATGACAAGACTCTTGAAAGATGTGGCTAAAAAACCTAAACTTTTTTGAATTTTGTTGTTGAGAAATGAATTTGAACTTGTTTTGTCTGAAGTTGTTATTTTGACCATGTAAATAAATCCAAATTAAAACATTACTTTTATTAAGAACTTGGCAGAAATGTTATCGGTAGTTGACAGAATGAAACAAAAATGATATTTTTACTTAAACACATAAATGGTACATCTAGAAAAACTAAAAGGGACCAATGAAATGGTCTCTTAATTTTTTGTGTGGCTGTATGATACGTGCCAAGACGTTAAGGGGCTTTTGCATCTCAGCTCTTCTTTATTTGACAGAATGACATATACATGTAAAATGAAAAACTTTAAAGTCCATGAATTAAGAACCAAGCGATCAGTTTTCATCCGGTGTAAAAATCCGTTATATACTAAGATTTGTATTAGTTAGATATAAAAAAGCTCCAGATACCTAAACAATCAAAAATAAATTAAAACAATTCCTATATTCATTATAAATGAATTGCAATCCTTTTCCCTACTGAAAAATCCAGAATAAGCTGGTAGCTGGTTTTAGGTGGTTTAAGGTGGCAGTAGCTGATTTTAGATAGTCCTCCCAGCCTGGCAAAGCTGGTGGGTCAGCTGGTCTTCCAGCCTGACCAGCTAAGTCCAGTTTGACCAACTTAAAAAGTGACCAAAACACAGCTAGACCAGCTTGCTTCACCAGCAAAAACCAAGCTACTACATGTGTGAGAAAATGATCACGTGAGTAAGCTTTTAAGATCATGTTTGACTCATGTCGAGTTATATAGACTAAAGTTATATAAAGGCTCTGTCTAGTACAATTAGGTTTTGCTCAGCATAAACAACAGTTAGAGGGGTTACGAGTATGAAGTTATTACCAATCCGATCAAGTCTGTCAGCTGCCACGGTCTCAAAAGCCCGTCTCATCATGGGATGCTCTTCCAAAACCTCGTTGAAACTGTCCACACTCAAAGAGTAAAGTCGACAGTACGTGTCTGCTCGGACGCTTGCCGTCCTTCTGCCACGAGTCAACAGACAGATCTCTGTGTGACAGACAGAGACATCGCAACAGAAAGCAAAGATAGAAATATGAGCCATTTACATCCAATAATGCAGTTCAGTTGTGTCAAAATGCTCCTGAAGAGTTGAGTTCCAGATGAGATCCCAAAACAAACACTGTCTGTTATTTTGGAAACAAAGCACAATTCGGGTTATTTGTGTGAGATAAACTCTGCAGGACCTCGCGCTCTTAAACTTACCTCCAAAATATGAGCCGTCACTGAGTTTGGTCTCTCTGTTGCCGCGTGTCAGCACGCTGACCCGACCATGCTGGATGAAATACATTTTGCGGCCGACGGTTCCCTCGCGAATGATGAAGTCGTTGGGCTGGAACACTTCAAATTTCAGTTTTGTGAGAACTGCCGTTACGAAGTTCGGATCAGCGTTAGCAAAAAGCGGCATGTTAGCCACCAGACTGCGGCAGTTGAAGCTCACGATTTCCTGTTCAAGACACAGAATACAAGCATTATTTAAGTATGCGTTTAAGTAAAATGATCTTTATGGTTTCATTCTGCCAACTACCGACAACATTTCTGCCAAGTTCCTAATAAAAATAATGTTTTATTTGCATTTATTTACTGAAAATTAAAATAGGGAAAACATAGTAAAAATAACATAAATGCAGTGTTTTCCGGTATTGAATACTGCACATAAAACAAGTTTACATGTATTTCTCAATAACAACATGCTACTGTTTTTACATGTATGTATTGTAGGAAAAGTTTGTACATTATATGTAATAACCCTGATTTTTAATGAGATCTTTAATGTGTCTTTGTATCCACTCAGTCTTTTACATTGCTGGTGGGTGACTTTATGTCACGCCTGAGATTTGCTTTTGTTGGAATTTAACAGACACTGGACAGAAAGGCAAATAAGTGCAAATAAGTATTTGAACACATGAGAAAGTCTATGTTAATATTTGGTATTGGTAGTTTTTCCCCAGGTTTGCACACACTGCAGAAGGGATTTTGGCCCACTCCTCCACACAGATCTTCTCTAGATCAGTCAAGTTTCTGGCCTGTCACTGAGAAACACAGAGTTTGAGCTCCCTCCAAAGATTATTGGGTTTAGGTCTGGAGACTGGCTAGGCCACACCAGAACCTTGATATGCTTCTTACAGAGCCACTCTTTGGTTATCCTGGCTGTATGCTTCAGGTCTTTGTCATGTTGGAAGACCCGTCCTCGACCCATCTTCAATGCTCTAACTGAGGGAAGGAGGTTGTTCCCCAAAATCTCCCAATACATGGCCCCGGTCATCCTCTCCTTAATACAGTGCAGTCGCCCTGTCCCATGTGCAGAAACACCCCCAAAGCATGATGCTACCACCCCCATGATTCACAGTAGGGTTCGTGTTGTTGGGATGTACTCATCATTCTTCCTCCAAACACGTTTAGTGGAATTATGACCAAAAAGTTCTATTTTGGTCTCATCTGAGCACATGACTTTCTCCCATGACTCCTCTGGATCATCCAAATGGTCATTGGCAAACTTAAGACGGGCCTGGACATGTGCTGGTTTAAGCAGGGGAACCTTCAGCCTTGTGGAGGTGTACAATTTTGTCTCTAGTGTCTTTGGACAGCTCTTTGGTCTTGGCCATGTTAGTTGGATTCTTACTGATTGTATGGGGTGGACAGGTGTCTTTATGCAGCTAACAACCTCAAACAGGTCCATCTAATTTAGGATAATAAATGGAGTGGAGGTGGACATTTTAAAGGCAGACTAACAGGTCTTTGAGGGTCAGAATTCTAGCTGATAGGCAGGTGTTCAAATACTTATTTGCAGCTGTATCATACAAATAAATAGTTAAAAAATCATATATTGTGATTTCTGGAATTTTTTTAGATTATGTTTCTCACAGTGGACATGCACCTACGATGACAATTTCAGACCCCTCCATGATTTCTAAGTGGGAGAACTTGCAAAATAGCAGGATGTTCAAATACTTATTTTCCTCACTGTAAACATATATATATATATACACACATAGTCTACTCAGGGTGACAGTCCTAATATCAAAGGCTTTGTCCCGCAAGTCATTTCAATTTTGTCTGTATTCCTTTAATTTCTGTAATATTTGATTTAATCTCCTTTAAATTACCATTGCACGATTTAAAAAACAATAAACACAAACACTGAACATGCGCAGCCAAACTGTAAAAAACTGAAAAAACTGCAACAGAAATTGTTTTATCTAACAGGAGCTCCTATTAAACATCCCTGTCACCAGTGCATTCATGGAGATGAAGGGTGTTTTCTCTCGTGACGGCTGCCTAAACAGAGACAAGGAACCGAGGCCGAGCAACTGTGGACCTCATTAAAAGTCAACTTGTTGTGAAAGTAAACTACAGGAGCTCTACAGACATGTAATGAATGAAAGGGCCAAACTCAAAGCTGCCATATCCGGTAAAAAATATAAATTCAAGATGCACTGAATCCAGAAAAAACGCATTTATTCTTTATGTCTTTTAAAAGAATGTATCTGTTTATTTGGAAATGTGCTTATTAGATTGTTTTCCCTTTGTTATCGGATAGATCTGTGCCGTTTAATTGAGTTGGTATAGAACCTGTGCTAAATCATACAGCGCCTTTATTAGCATTTTTAAAGTCTATTCAGGATTTGAAGTAGGGTTAACATTACTGCAAAAAGATGCCATTTAAAATAAACATTTATTTGCATAGAATGCTTATTCTAGCCTGTGCAACAGAGCCTTTGCCAGGTGGTCACCCTAAAACTACTTTGTCATTTAACTTGAAAAAATAAAAAATAAATCTAAGGCAGTTCTGATTGAATAATATTGGATACAGACCTCTTTTAACGGCTCGCTCAACTCTCCCAGAATGTTCTCCTCATCAAACATCTTGCCCTGGTATCGATGTTCATAATACTCATGGATTTTCTGTCTGACATCTGCTGGTAGTTTATGGAATGACATGTACTGCTCCACCTGCTTATACTACAACACAAGACAAACACATACTCTCAGTCCTGTTATTCATCATCATTCACAGAAATATAAACATCCTGAAACCATTGCATTTATAAAGAAGAATATTCAGTACACTGTAAAATAAAGTCACAGCACAACCAAATAGTTTTAGTAAATGTGTAAAAACGCTGAACATAGCAGGATGTGATCAGACAGATCTGTGTTTCACCTTCTCTTGATACTGTCGGCGTGAAGAGTCCAGCGACTGGATGAGGGCCGTCGCGTGCCCGATAAACATGGCATAGCAGGTGGCACCCACGATCATGCTCAGCATGGTTAACCAAACATCCGTCATGCCCTCCGGGGCCTGAGCGCCGTAGCCGATGCAGAGCATGTGACTCATGGCCTTGAACAGAGCGTAGGAGTACTGCACGCCCCACGTGTCATTCTGAGACAAACACACACAAACACACGGATGAACCTGAGCTGGAGATTCAAACCCATCTGCTGCCGTCCTCTCTAACCCACTATTCACTTTTGCAAACTACCGAACAGATGAACTTCATAAAGTCCGACTCTGTTCCCTGCTGAAAAAAACAGCAAGACCAGCATATGTTGTGTTTTGATGCTGGGTTTTTGGTGACCACCAGCTAAACCAGCAACAAACCAGCATGGGAATTATGCTGTTTTTTTCAGCAGGAATTGCGGAGATGTTTTCTGTCTTTCTTTCGCTCGCTGTCTGATAATTTACTGATGTCTTTATTGTTGTTGTGACTGTTTGTTTGATGACCAGATGTGATGGATCTCCTTTGGTTCCTCCTGAGAAATCTTCCACACACGTCATGGAGATTTTCTCTGCCACAGTGTTCACTTGAGATTTCAGTCTGACACTAAAGTTGCTTTCAAACAATGCTGTTCAGATAAAGCTCAAGTTTCTAAACTTCAATTTCATTCCCATAGCTCTTTTCCTAATGTGCACTGCTGTACAGGAAAAACATGCACACAAAAAAAACCATAAAAACATTATGATAAAATGATTAGGAAACAATATCCTCATTGAGCAAACTAACATGACGATAACACACTGAAGGATTTTAAGCAGATTCACAAAGTCCCTCTGGCAAATCACACAACTATACACAAATAAAAGCACACAACTATACACAAATAAAGTCTCACACACAAAATGACACTGCTGGTGTTGTGTGTGAATGATTCGAAATCTGCTTAAAATTAAGCCTCAAAAAACGTCCTTATATCCCTGCGCTGTTAAGGATTGAACGAATGGATCCTTCACATCTGACGCTTTCCCGATATCCAATGCGCGCCTGTAACGGCTATATTTAACCACTGGATATTTTAAAGTAAACAATTAAAACCTTTATTAAATAAAAGTATTTATTAAGCTGAAAAAAGTTTTCTGTTTTATTATTATAAGTTATGTTTTGTGTTACATTTCCCAAAAACCAGCGCTCATTTTTTCAAAACCTTAAACACAAATCCAAATTGTCAAACTAAATTCACAGAACCCCTGACTCTTCCAGCAAAATCGAACGATTCCTTCAAAACCATTTCACCTGTACTCCAAATCAAAGCAAGATTTCAAATCATACACAGATGAGTCAAACATATAAACACTAAAGAGCATCCATTAGACACTACCTTAAAAAATGAAAACACAACATCCAGGACATCTGCTTACAGAAAAATACGTTTTTATGTATGCCAAATTGCATCATTTCTGGTGTCCTACTCTTTATCTGTTTCCAATCCGTACAATTAGTCTAAAATACCATTCGAAAAAAGTTTAAACAGTTTTGAGTTGTTGTGTGTACTCGATGATAGCTGTGTTGTAGTTGTGTTCATCTTTTGCCTGCCTGTGTTTAGCATTTTGCATTCAAATGTATTTTTTTCGTGGGAATTTGGTTCAGAGAACGGGGTTTAGTGTTTTAGCAATTCAGAAAAACTGTAATATTAATCTGTGTATGTTCCGTATATTTCTATGGTTGAGTAAGTCAGGAATAATTGACGATGGGCCATTGAATTATAAGAAAATAATGCACACCCAAGGTGCAATGCGGCACGACGCGAAACAGAGTTTTTTAAGACATTTGACAAGTTAGGTGTCCGGTTATCAGAAATTAATGCATACCCACGGAACATTTCTCAGCCAATCAGAATACAGCATTCAACATACCCGTGGTATAATTTGATATACTGTTGGTTAGTTTAATCTACATCAACGTCACAATTTAAAAAAAAAATCTGTCTGCTGTGTCCCGCTGACAAGTCTCATTTCAGTTCTTTACGTGGACTTTGGAGGCTACCACTTTCAAAGACAGAGTGCTCGTCTTCTGAGGTCGAGTCCTTTGAAGGTTGCAGCCTTCGAATTGGGACACAGCTTTTGTTTATCATCTCCTCAAGACTAAACTCATCTCAGATCTACCGCTCTACTGAGAACTCATAGCATCAGCTGCCCAGCAACCATCACCATGACAACAGAGGTGGAAACCTAAGTCAGCTGTATGTGTATGAGAGAGAGAGAGAGAGAGAGAGAGAGAGAGAGAGAGAGAGAGAGAGAGAGAGAGAGAGAGAGTGTGGTCCTGGTAATTCCTACAGTGTGGAGACAAAATATGTGTAATGTTTCTGAATGCTTCTGCTTGTCTTATCAGAATATGGAGGCAACATGAAAAACATGAGTTTGAGAAACACACAAACACAAACACTGACACACACACACACACACACTCAGCAATATTCACACTGCTGGACATGCCAACTTCTGATAAGACCACAGGAATGACTGTGACTTTTTTTCTCTGACCAATGACAGACGAGAGGGCGGAGCAGCAACTCACTCACCACCATACTGTTTTTAGAGACCCAGCAGTCAGATGGGAAGTCCTGCAGCATGGGCACCAGAAACTGCAGACAGCCGTCCCAGTGACACAGCAGAAGCATCATGCCAATCAGATTGACGATCCTCACCATCGCACTGGCCAAGTCATAGGTCATGTGGAAGATCTGTGAGGAAGACAAACCCATCGCGATCTGAGCATCAGACACATTTTCATCCAGAGTCATTTAATCGTCTGTCTGTCTGTCTCACCTCTTCCCACTGGTGGATGTATCGTATGAGTCGAGACAGGCGCAGTAATCGCAGCAAGCTCAGAATCTTTGTGAATCGAACAATCCGCAGCGCTCGAGCGGTCCGATAAACCTGTGGGAAAGAGTAAAGAATCGGATCCAATTCACACAAACTCACCTGATCGCCTGAAACTCAGACTGTCATTTTACCTCAGAGTCCAGCCGAGCTTCCAGGTCCACCATTAGGAAGATGTAATCCACTGGGATCGAAGACACAAAGTCCACGAGAAACCAGCTCTTCAGGTAACGCTGACGGATAGCTTTGGGGTCCAGTAGGATCTCGGTGCTGTCCTCTTTCACGATTCCGGTCCGAAAGTTTAGCACCAAATCCACAAGAAAGAGAGTATCTGACACCACGTTAAAAATGATCCACGGAGGCGTGTTCTCATCCTTGAAGAACGTGATGCCCACAGGAAGAATGATGAGGTTTCCCACCATTAGCAGAAGCATGAGGTGGTCCCAATAAAATCTGCAGACAGACAGACAGACATTAAGACGGTTCACTGAATCATCTCCTCATGTCTCTCTGTAACAGTCTGATTATCTCTGTCTGTGGTTAGGAGATCAATAGCATTGATCATTACCATATGGGAGATGCAGAGCTGCATGGAGCGATAACACGACAAACCAGCTGAGCACATACACACCGACTCAACCATAGTGAGCTTCCAACATCATCCTAACATAATGAACTCATCTGCACCGCTCTACATCAGCGACAGATCATCCACCTCTTACACAACAGCTACTGACTAGGGTTGCCAAATTTCGGGAATTTTCAAGGCTGAAATCTTTCCATGGGAATTAACAGGGAACTTAAATGTAGTTAAAAAATCATTTTGTTTAAAACAAGAAGATTTAATGCACATTCAGTTGATACCCTTCTTTACATGCACACTGCTTACTGAAAGGCCATTGAGGCCACACCCCCTGCATGTCATACACAGATCATTTCTTGATCATTTTTTCTACATTCTGCAAGCCAGTTGTCTGTTATCATACAGAATTACTATATCACTCAAAAGTCTTTTATGCTCATCATTAGATCTGAAGGGGTTTTGATCAAATAAAGCCACGACTTGATGAACAGTATCAGGATTTCTCAAAATGTGTATTACTTTGCATGCATGTCTGCTTATGTTTAAAAATTTTCTTTATGTTTGTATATGTATATGATTAAGTTTATATAAATTTCCAAATAATTCCCACAAATTCCTGACTCAATACTCAGGATGTGTATCAGCACACAACAAACATCAAGAACAATTATTTTTTAAGGGATAACAGATATCGAATTAGACATCATTTTTTAGTTAACAATCTTTTGGCTCATTCCTAATTTTTGGATGAATCTTTTGACTGTTCCAATGCAAACACTTACACGTGTGAGACAGAATCTGTGCGACACACTGACAGTGAAATACTTTTGCCAACTCTTATACCTCAATTAATATTTTTTATTTGTAAGACAAAAATGAACTGTGTGTAGGTCAGTGTTTCTCAAAGTTTTTCTGCCATTACCCACTTTAAGGGTTCCTAGCCCACCTGTCCCCAATCCTCTCTCATTTCTTTATTCATAGCTCCAGTTTAAAATAATTGAATGCTTAACAGATTGAATAATGTATTATGAATAAACTGAATGAATAATTCAGCACATTATGAATATTTCATTTATATTCATTTCTGACAGCATACAGACGAATGGTGCTCACATTCATATTAAGATCAAATTAAATTTACCTACAAAATGTCCATATCTGACCAAACCATGGACTAAAACAACCCAGCATTTCAATTACACAAGAGCAGCAACCAGTCAGCTTACTGAAAGGTTCAGGTCCAAGCCAGTAAAAGTATAACAGATTCGATGCTAAGGTAATGAAAATAAATAACACTACAGTGACTTTAATCTATAGCAATGAGGGATTCACTTCAGTGAGGTTGTTTAAATCTGTCTGAACACATCTAGGAGTTTAAACATCAGTATTGCTCGCGTGTGTAAACACAGTGAAAAATATCTGATTACATTTGAAGAGTTCAGATGCAAAACCCTCTAAGTGTGTCTGAAAAGCATATTTTATCAGGCTCTTAAGTTTCAGTAATTTCACTTTAATGCCAATGAAAAGGCATCAAGTCAGTAACTGAAATGCCTTATTTTCACAAATAACTTATGTCATTTCATTGTCATTTATTTAACAAATTTGACTGTCTTTAGGTGCAAAACCCTCTAAGTGCATGGGGAAAACTCCACTTCATTGGACACGATGTAGTAAAGAGTTGCAAAGTCACTAAGATGCAACTGGAAACATTGGAAATTGGAAAACATTGGTCAAAGTGTAAAAATGAAGAAACTGAAGCACACGTTAGGTGGCGCTGTGGTCCGTGTGACTGCAACATCAGGTCCAAGTACTCAAAGGGGACCCAAGTTTATGTGATCCCGGTCGTTTTGCACGTCGCCATTCATTAAGTCATTTTTGTGCACTAAGAGGACAAGTGCATGGAGTCGAAGTGGCGTTTAGTGGATTCTGCCAACAAATCGAATCAGATTCTGATAAAAAAAGTGGTATTTCTGAATGGTTCGAGGCCGGGATTAAGCGGATTTGAAGTGAATGTATTTGATTAACTTATAATACTTGCTGAGAGCATTTTGTCAATCTCATTTTGACGGAGATGGCTTTTAGTGGCTATTGCATCTGAGCTCTTAATTTGTCGCTGACGCTCCGCCAACTTATCTGTCATTCAAATACTGTGATGAAAGACAAACTAGTAAACTTAAAAAAAAAAAAAAAAAACTATTTCAAGACTTAAGTGTGCTTTATTGGCATGACAAAAACTGTACATTTGTATTGGGAAAGCATTTGCTGCTGGGCTACCAATAAACAGTGAAAATAAATTAAAAAAGTGGGATGTGAAAAAATAAGAAATAGAAATAAAAAAGAACTTTCTTTCTTTCTCTCTCTTTCTACCTGAAGTCGCTGTATGGGTGTATGATCCAGGTTCCAGCTGATTTGAGCCTCTCCTGCTCCAGCGCCACGGCCTTGTGACTGCCGAACATGCGCAGTGAGAACTTGTTGACACCCGGCTGCAGCATCGCCCCAAACTGGCGCTGGATGAAGGTGGACTGGTTCGAGTAGCTGTAATCTTCTCCGTCCAGGCCCGGACAGGCCTCTGGGGTCCCGGCCGCCGTAGTGGTGGTGGTCTCGGGTCCGGCGGCCACCACGACCATCCCGGTGCCCGTGGAGGAGGTGGACGCCAGAGCGGCACGGTATGCGGCGAAACCCACGGAACGCTGAACGGTGGGCGGGGCCGAGCCCGTGAGTGGGAGGGGCAGCGGGGTGGTCGGGGTTCCCGCCGCCGTTGACGGGCGGTAGGGCCCGCCGTCGCGCGTCGAGCTCATGATAGATGGGCGGCGTCGCCCGGGCAGCGACTCACCCCGATCGCCCTCCAGGGACGCCTGTGAGAGTCGGTAGCCGGGAGACGGCAGGCTGCTTTTACTGCGCCTTTTGGAGTCGCCGTTTCGGACGATTCGAGAGTCCCCGGCGGTTGAACCGGCGGTACCCGCAGTGACACTTGCAGCCCCGTCCATACCGATAATGACAGGCGCGCGCCCGCCCGCACCCTTTCTCTGATGACTGTGTTAAACTTCTGTCAAATAAACGCAGCAGGTCTGATCTGTGTGAGATCGTTCATTACGGTCTATATAGAAAAAGAAGAACGAGTTGACGTTAGTTTGACCTTAAAGCCGGTAAAACGACGGATAGTCCTTTACGCTTTCTCCAGAGGACGCCTCTCCACGCCGCGCTGTCCTCCGACGCGTCCTCATCATGTTTAAACGCCCTTGAGCCGCCGAATAAACGCGCGTCGATGACGCTCCCTTCGCCCTTGACGCGCCCGTCCATCATTTCGCATGATTTCGCCTCACGCGCGCCCTTGAGGCCCAGGCGCTCCGAACCGCGCCTTCATCACCGAAACCGACACCGCCGTCGAGCTGTCACAGATTTCTTGATCCAGGGATTCCTGCATCCGGTTGTCACGGGGACGCCACGCGCTCTCAGTCCGACATATGCTGTTATATAAGACGGTATGTGAAGGAGAGACGCGGCACTTGCAGGACGTTCATCATCAATGACAAGGACAAACACACGCGCGCACATCGGTCAATGATCAGACGCTTGAGGGCGCGTCATCATAATCAGACACACATGGAGATGCGCAACAGGAGAAACAAACCCAAATAGCTGGAGAAATGAGCTCAGGACGCGCGTCCGTCCTCGGGTCACAAGCGCTTTATTCCTCGTGCCTTCACGAACACCATCCCATCCATCCCATAATGACAGTTTACATCGCGTTCATCATCAGACTCGACCTGTTGAGCTCACAGAATCAGATCCTTGGACCTCTCGTGACGGAAAGGACGAACGAGATATTAAATAAATATTAAATCAGTGTCTGAGCACGTGAAGGTCTGTTGTCATGGCAGCAGCATCCGTGCGCGTCCGCGGCTTCACAGTTCTGACTGCTGCTCAGGTATGAACGCGCGTCATCATAACGACACCCAGATGGGAGGAGAGGAATAAATCATCACTTTTGTGTGAGAGCAGGAGTGGTCCACGCGCGTGGAAACGGAAACAGTACAGAAATACACTGAAGAAGAAAGAAAACATAAACCAGCTAAACTCTTAAGAATAAAAACACTTCTGATAGAAAACACGAAGAACAGAGACCATCTGTAAAATAACAGACACATATAAATGATATCCTTTTCTTGAACTCCATGTGTATGTGTACTATAGCCTACATTATGTTCAGGGCTGGAAATGGCAGAAATTCTGTGGCTGGGAGCTATAGTTTGGGGGGGGGGGTTTAGATGACTTTGACTTTCTTGGATGTGTTTAAAATAACATGACATAAAAAAATGTAATGTTTGCTCCTAAGTATGTTTTCTTGAGTAACAAACTTTTACTATTAGGCATTTTATTCAAAGCGACTTAGAAAGATTAGGAACACTTTAAATTCTGCTGGGTAAAAATCGGACAGAACACATTTTGGGTTATAAATAAACTATGTTGGGTTGAGTTGAAACATGTTTATTTATTAACCCAACAATATTACCCAGCATTGGGTTCAAAATAACCCAGCAGAATTTACAGTGAATAAAGTGATGTGTCATAGGAAGGCAATAGCACAAAAGATGCTTATACCAAGATACAAGTTTTCACTATTCTGAAACAACACATGTTGGAGAGAAAAAGAAATCATTATTTTTGTAAACTAAAAAGAGAGAAAAGATAGAAATGCGGCCAATATGTCAAGAATTTTTGGAAGATGGGTTTTAAATAGTTTTTTGAATGTTGCAAGAGATGTGGCGGACTGGATCATTCCAGCAGGGAGAAGTGAAGGAAAATGGGAACATGATTTATTTAGTGCCCTTTTGTGAAGGTAACACAAGGTGCCACTTATCTGCTGAACGTAAGGTTCTGGATGAGGTGTAGGAATGTATGAAGGTGTGTGGTGCAGGGCCAGTGAAAGTTTTAACAATTTAATAATTTGTTCTCAGGTTAAAGAAAAAAAATGTAGTGTGAGAAAAATTGAGGAAAAATCTGAAATGAAATCGATACATCAGTCATAAAGTGCCACTGTGACAAGCCTGATGATGCATTATTAAATAACTCATTTTTAAATGCTATCAATTCCTTTTCAATTTCAAAATTATAACCAGTTTGTGTTGGAACTCAGTTTCCACTTGAAATCCATTCCTCGGAGTCGGTCCTCCCCACTCTCCCCCTCATTCCAGGCCACATTATGCTTTAATACCAGGTCAATATAACGCTTTTGTTTTTATAATGACAGTTAAGGTTTTAGTAATCTGTGTTTTTTTGTTATTTATTTAAGACCCCACAGAGTTTAAAAATCCTTGCCAAGATGAGCAGCGGAACAAAGAGTTTCAAACACAAATATACAAACTACAGTTTCAACACAACAAAGGCACTTAAAAGAACACCAAATTTTGTAAATTCAGTCTCGACTGAAAAAAGTTCCAGTTAGATCGAGTTACATACTTTTTGTCCCGTTGGTTCTGGCAGATGGCACAGAGAGAGTAAAACAGTCATGAGATAAAAAGAGAATACTGCCCAAAATGTTTCCATTGGGGTAAAAAGGTCACACTTTATTTTACGGCATCACTGTTACAGTGTAATTATACATTTAAGTACTAATTAATAATCATTAACAACATTTTAGGGTTAGTTGCATGTAACTCTGCATAATTAACTGTTGTTACTATAATAATTACATGTAGCATGTGTAACAAAGACACCGTAAAATAAAGTGTTACCGAGTAAAAACTATAAAAGATATGAAGGCAACAACCCTAAAATGGATTTATAAAGGATTAAATACCAATGCATTTTTCTTCTCATTGATGAAGAAGGCCAGCCAACTATATACAGCATGTAGCCATGAGTTAAAGGCTTACAGCACATCATGATAAACAACATCCAGAGAGGTGAAGATGAAGCAAATTGATCCAATACATCGCCATAATCAAACACAGACAAGAAAGTAGCAGACAGAGAGATGTTTGTCTATGGCTGCTGGTGTTTGTTACTCTCATATTAGGGTCATTTAAGTTGACACAGAGCAGACAAAACCAATTAGAATATATAAGAAAAGAAAGATTAGAAAACCAAACACACACACACACACATCACAGGGTATCTGACCTACTGTTATTATCACAGATTTAATTATAAAACTATTCATGAAGGATTTTTCAGGCTTGTGATGACAATGAGACCTGTTGTTATTGTATATTAGGATTGTGAGGGCGCACGCTGGGACGTGTGTGTCAGAACAGAGGGGTGAAATAACGTCTGGTAATATAAATCAGTACATCATCAATGTAAAATAAAAGACAGCACATTGTGACGGATTTCATTTTATTGAAAGGATCAGATGTGACGGACGGAAGTCAACACTGACACAGAATCAGCATGTAAGCGTTCTTCTCACGTACGTCTCAGAGATACTCACAGTATTCCTGAAGCTAAACTCAGCTGTGGATTCATTAGCGGATCACACACAGATCAATTAAGTCGTCTATGTCAGTGCTTCTCAATCCTTATTTAACACAGCTGATTTAAATCATTAGCAGAGATAAGAGAAAAATGTGCAGGACACATGCGGGGCTCCAGGACCAGGATTGACAACCACTGGGACTGTCAGTAAGACACTTTGACCAATCAGAAGCAGCGATTCAGGGCACTGTAACCGCCCTCATGATGTTGGTGTGCCCTGACCCAGGACTCCATCCGGTCACCACTATGACCAAATCACCGGGTTTAAAGAAGGCCCGAGCTTTACCTGCCAAGACGAAGACACATAAACATAAGAAGGCACGCAGATATAAAGAAACACAAATACAACAAACTCAAATTCACCGATGTCCATAGCAAACGTCACTCGGTTGTCTACGTCATCGGCCCAGACTTCAGTGGGCGGAGCTGAGAAAAGGGCGGGGAAAACACCACGGAGAAGCTGTGACTGGCGGGCAACCTGAGCATTGCGAGTGACGGCGATGATGGGGCAGCGAGGACGATATCGAGATAACAAATGAGCTGATCTGTCAGAAAGAACAAAATGTGAACAGCAGTGACATTTAAATATGAATAAACTCGCATCAGCAAATCACAAATGTACTGTAGTTTTTCTCTTTGTTGAAAAATGATCTTCATATTAAAGAGCTTTGATTCTCTCAGATATACTGGAACCTCTTCTCACTCACAATTACACTGTAAAAAATTTGCTGTAAATTTGCAGCTGGTTGCCAGTAACTTACTGTAGAAGATAAAGTCTAAAAATGTTTCATGTTCATTTAACTTGGAACAAAATGTTGCCAGTAAATAACATAAATGTAAAATCTACAATAAGTTACTGGCAGCTAGTTGCCATAATACCCATTAATACTGTAATTTCTACAGACATTTTTACAGTGTACAAATGCTCTCAGCTTTATCTGCTTCATCTTTGTTAGGGGAATGTGTGTGCGCACCTGCCGGATGTGGTAATGACAATGATGGCTCCCGCGCAGCATTTAAAGGAGGACTCTACGGCTCCGATGGCCGTCACCTCTGTTGGGTCAGAGCTCAGAGGAGTCAAACGTCGCAGTTCTTCAAACAGCTGCTGGTGAAAGATGGCAGCCTCCGCCTCACGACAGATCTGACGGACAGAGAGAGAGAGAGAGTAAATGTGACGCACAGAAACGATAACACGTGGACGTTTATACAGATAAACACACCGAGTGCATCATGGCAACGGCTTTGACAGGGAAGAGTCCTTTAGCTGTTTCTCCAGACAGCATCACACAATCTGCTCCATCCAACACAGCATTAGCAACGTCGCTGCTTTCTGCACGGGTGGGACGCGGGTGATGCATCATACTCTCCAACATCTGACAGACGGACCGAGGATAGTTTAACATTAAGAATAGCTCTCACAAACAAAAACATCCACCAGCATGTACCACATGAAATCACCTGTGTAGCACAGATGACCGGTTTTCCTGCTGAGTTACAGCGTCCGATCATCATCTTCTGCGCAATGAAGACTTTCTCTGCAGGAATCTCAATGCCCAGGTCACCTCGGGCGACCATAACGCCATCGCTCTCCTTCAAAATCTCATCGAAGCTACGGAGGAACGGCAGACATTAATGCGTGTTAAGACTGTTTGTGAGGTGATGGGTGTGTGTGTGTGTTTGTGGACGGCTCACTTCTGTACACCTTGTCTACTCTCCACTTTGCTGATGACTTGAATATTTTTGCCTTTGGGTCCCAACGCCTGCCTCACGGCCCGCACGTCCTCTGCCGAACGAATGAAGGAGGCGAAGACGATATCGACGCCCTGTTCCACACCGAACAGCAGATCGGAACGATCTCGCTCGCTGACGGCGGGCAGGTTCACCAGCTCACACCCAGGCAGATTGACACCCTTACGACTACCCAGAATTCCCCCGTTCTCAACATGAGTCTCTACCCATGTGTCCCCTTAAAGAGAATAGATTTAGAGTTGATGTAAACAGTGAATGCTCTTTTACACGTGAGCGTGTGTTCATTTTACCTATCTCCAGGACTTTGAGAGCGAGCAGACCATCATCAATATATATTCTGCTTCCTCGCTTCAACACCTGGGGCAGGCTGCTGTAATCCATCCATATAACCGATCCGTCCGTCTTATCGCGCTCACAATCTTCCGTTACAATCCGGACTGAAGCCCCCCGCTCCAGTGTGACCTCAGCATCTGCACGCTGTCAGACACACACACATACACACACATGCCCATTAAGCACATCAAACACAAGTACTGATAAAAAATGTTTAGCTTGTAATGCAATGTTGGATAAAAGCGTCTGCCAAATGTATAAACATATAAACATAAAACTTGTACCCCTTGAACAAGTCCTGTGCGAATCTCTGGACCTTTAGTGTCCAGGGCGATGGCCACCGGCCTGTAGTACAGTGGGTCAGAGGTCAACGTCTCCACAGCCTCACGGATGTTACGGATCGTCTCTCCATGATACTGAGAGAGAGAGAGAAAGATACAGTATGTGTACAATTCAAATTTATGTCTGTAGTGTTTTATTGCAAAGCAGCTTTAAATTGAATGCATTTGAAAACAAACAGTAGTTACATAAGAAACATGAACACACACACATGCACACACACACACACACACACACTAACACACACACACACTCACGTCATGAGAACCATGAGAGAAGTTCAGCCGGGCGATGTTCATTCCAGCCCTGACCATCTCCTGCAGTTTTGTGACTGATCTGGAGGCGGGGCCTGAAAATGACATCACGTGGAGAGACAGACAGGTGCTGAGAGTAAGACGTGCACATGAACACAAATGAAGAAAGAAAGATTGAAGAGATTCAATAGGAAAGACACTGATCCAGGCTACGGTTCACATCTACCCATAATCCCTCTCTTTAACTGACCGATGGTACAGATGATGCTGGTGTTGCGAGCTGTGATTGGCTCCTGATCGATGTCCAGTAGACACAAATGCTCCAGGAAGGTGTCGGCCATTGATGCGTCCAAAAGCTGCTTCTGTATAAATGAGTCTGATAGAGCCATCACATCAGAGTAACGTCTGATACGAGCTGAGACGGACAGACAGATAGATGTTATCTATCTCTGCTTCTGGTTAGTGTGTTCCTGAATCAAAAACTATAACCATAACCCACCTCTCTAATCAAAGAGAAACTATGGGTTGATAAGAATGATAAGCAAACCCTAAACACACTGAGGGGCTGGTTTCCTGGACAGGGATTAGACTCGTCCTAGACTAAATATAAGAGCTGTCCAAACTGAAAACATATCTTAAAATACATCAGTGCCCTTTGTTTTGCCTCAAAATGCACATAAGTATTGTTTTTAGTAAGACATGTTTGTTATAGTTATATTTCCTAATTAAACTAAGGCCTAGTCCTGGTTTAAGATAATCCCTGTCTGTGAAACCACCCCTGAGAGTCTTAACATGAACCATAAACACACTGAGAGTAAATGTCAGTCAAGTGCTTCAGAATCACTTTCATTCTCTTCATCCTAAAACACTTTAAAGGAGGATTGAGGTTTTCTTTATTTGCTGACGTCTCGTGGCTCTCCTGATTTTGCCAAGTGGTTGATGTCCTCAGGGTAACATTATGTTGACCCTGGGACAACATTTCAATCAACCAAACAGATTGTTTTAAGTTTAAGCTTACAACCAGGATTTGCTGTTTCTAGACCATGTTTTTCACTTATCATGTCCCTCTGATTTTAGGATTTGGGGTAGGTTTAGGTTTTCTTCAGAAAAATGTTGTCCTTGGGTCAACACAATATGTTGAGTTGCCCTGATGACATCTATCACTTGCAAAATCAGTTTAAGCGACGTCTCGTAGCCTTAATCCTTCACATTTTAGTTTTGTAAGAGCAACTTGAGTCTTTCCACTCAAATCCACCCAATTTTGTAAGAATGCCCTGACTGAAATGTATGATTTTGTCTATTATTATTTTATTTTGTAGAGGGGGTCAGAATGACACTTTACACCCAATATTTGGAGCCGAATTACAGAAGGTGAAACATGAGAAAAAGATGCAGCATCATGATTTTATTTTGACATGGGTAGATGGGTTAGTAGACTTTAGCCGTCTCTGGGACATTACATGCCATTGGTGCACTTTTTGTGTGTTTTTATGCACCAAGGTTTGTACACATGTAACCTAGAAAGTTTTAAATATCTGACATCTTTCTGGTATGCATTCATAGATGACATTTCATATGTTGTCTTATTATCAACATAAAGTTTTATTAGCTGACTACAAAATGACTCATTTATATTTTTTTATACAAAATCTAATGTCTACACTTTAACACAAAGATGTGCAGTGATTTTTCAGCTCTTATCTGTGTTCATACTCACCACCCATCCTGAGATTTGATCCGGTTTCTGATCTGAGACGAACAACGACTGCTTGCTTTAATCCAGACCTTAAACTTCTGAATCTACAGCACAGCTCTCCCTCTCTTCTCTCTTCTCTCTCTCTCTCTCTCTCGCTCTCTCCCTCTCTTCTCTCTTCTCTCTCTCTCGCTCTCTCTCTCTCTCTCTCTCTCTCTCTCTCTCTCTCTTCTCTCTCTTTGTGTGTGTGTGTGTGTCTCTCGCTCACAGATTTACTGACCTGACATTTGTAACATTCAAATTTGACCTTTTTCTTTAGTTTTTGTTTGCATATGAAATCTGCTGCTAAAAACAGCCATTCAGACTTTGTCCTTACTAAAGATAACCAGGAAAAACCCACGTGTATTCATGACATGCCACTGACGGACAAATCAATCTTTTACCTTTGAGATGATTTATTTACGTTTGCTTTACGTTTATTCATTTAGTAGATGAGAGAGAGGACAACAAATATTATTAGCAGATAGTTTTAATGTTAAAATGTTAAATGTACAGACATTAAAGTACACTTCTCTTCTAGGAAAACAGAGTGATCATCATTTATCTTCATCAAATGGGTGTGTACAGCTTTTAACCAAATAAATCTCTAACCACAAACTATATGAAGAGTTTGGTTCCAAAACGCAATAAATCCATTTTGACAAATTTTGGTAAAAACGTGTTTTCTATACCAAGAAAGTGACAAGATGAAAACAACTATTTTCTGTTACAAACTTTCACATAGCATCTTTAGGTTATAAAAACATAAAAAATTTAAATCCATAAGTGGATTTTCAAAGATTTATTATAAAAACTGATAATTTTTTCCACAAAATGCAATAAATCCATGACAAGTTTTTATTCAAAATGCTATAAATCTATTGAATCAATAGCCTATATAAATGTGCATTCATCTTTGCCATGTTATATTCATTTAGTTGACTAGTTGTACACACTAATTAAAAATATAAACATTAATGTTATTAATCAAAACACTTACTTTGTCATATTAAGAACCCTGTCATTGCGGTTACTTGACGTCTTCGCTTAACGTCTTTCACAGCGATCAGCTGTAAAATGTTTTTGGTCCTGCTCGATTTTCGTTGACTTTGAGTAAAATTATGGAAAGTTTTTCATAAGATCCGCTGGGGTCAATGTGTTAGCATGAGAAGCTTGCTGTCGGGAGAACAAGCACCCGTCTCCCGAGTGCCTTTCAGGGAAATTATTAGATGTTGATGGCTTACGTTTCTTTCCCATCACAGAAAACCATCACAGGTTTAGCGATGCAATTAAAGTATTATTTTGTTTTGTTTGTTGATCACAAAGTACAAAGTAGATGAGGAAAACTAGGACTCCATGTACTCAGCGCGCCGCCATGTTTGTTTACATTGCGTGAATGGTGCGCTGTGAAAAGGGGGAGTGGCGTTTATCGCATTTTGGGAAAAAAGGGAGAAAAGATGACAGAATACACGGCGGATATTGGATTTTGCGTAAAATTAAGAATTTACTTTTAACTACTGACCTGATATAATACTGATTTTGGCAGTAACTCATTTTTTTCAAAAATGGCGTTTATTGCGTTTTGGAACCAAACTCTTCATATATTTCCAGGATTTGATGAGGAAATAATCTATCACACACGGGCACGCACGCACACGCGCGCGCGCGCGCACACACACACACACGCACGCACACACACACACACACACACACACACGCACACACACACACACACACACGCACGCACACACACACACACACACACACACACACACACACACACACACACACACACACACACACACACACACACACACACACACCTATGCTCACAGTGATTATCTCAGGAAGTAAATCAGTAGCTAAAGGACAAACAGACCTTTGTGCAGAAAGAGTCACTCATGAAACAGACAATAAGAAAATATATATATTAAAAATATTAAATACAAAACAAACTCTTTCGCTGAATACACAATGTGCACAATACACAAAATAATAACCACTGAATAATAAAATAAAAGCGTTAGTTCAAGAAAAATAACTCTGAACTTTAGACAGATTAACACACCGTCAGTCACTGTCATCATGAGACCATCAAAATAAACAAAATGACATAAATAAGGCAAGATTAAACACACACACACACACACACACACACACACACACACACACAGTCAGACATCTTACCTAAAGATGTCCTGGTCTTGAAGAAATCTGCGACTTTAGACACCTGAAGATACAATGAAATTCTCCAGAGCAACCTGAAGGACTGCTGACATCACACACCTACACACACAAACACATACACGCACACTCGTACACACACAAACACATACACACACACTCAACACACGCACACAACACACAGACACACCCAACATATGCACACAGCGCATACACACAACTAAAATATATCAAGCACAATGTATTAACAGTGCAACATTGTGTATATAATTGTTCAATTCAATTCAATTTTATTTATATAGCGCTTTTCACAATACTTAATTGTTTCAAAGCAGCTTTACATTAATAGAAGCAGTAAAAGCACAGAAAACGACAGATAGCACAAGAAGTGTGAGAGATCTTTAATATCTGATGAGATGATCACTGTATGTTTATAGAAAGATCCAAACAGAAACTCTTCATCATCAGCACTGGAGATTATTTGTTATAAACTCACATCATTAACACTTTAGATTTATTAGATGATGCTGTGAATGTTAATAAATTAAAAAACATTTAAGGGTGGTTTCCAGATAGGGATTTACTTGTGTTTGGTCCAGTGTGACATCGAGGTACTTGAACTCCTTTACAATATCAAGTTCCATTCCCCCTAGGAACACATTGGGCGGCTCCAGTTTTATGGGAATTTTAGTGAAAATCATAACAGTTGTCTTTTTATTCAATAATAGGCATGATTTAAACAGCC
The DNA here is from genome assembly GCF_027580225.2 of Misgurnus anguillicaudatus. Classification (NCBI taxonomy): domain Eukaryota; kingdom Metazoa; phylum Chordata; class Actinopteri; order Cypriniformes; family Cobitidae; genus Misgurnus; species Misgurnus anguillicaudatus. The sequence continues at coordinate 41,731,403 of NC_073346.2, read as the reverse complement.
AGTGCGGTATATTGTCCAGTTCTGATGTAAGGATAGATGACACTGTGAGCTTTTAGCAGGTGTAAAAATGACCGCATAATCAGCATACATTTGAAAATGAACTTTCTGACAAACATTTGGCAAATCATTTATTTAGACGGAGAACAATATTGGTCCCAAAATAGAGCCTTGTGGGACCCCTTGCTGAACATTCAAGGTAGGACGACTTGGTGCCCCTAAAGCCGCCTTTCCACTGCACACAACAAACGACGACCGATAAGCCAGAAGTCATTCATTTCCTATGGAGAGTCGCACATTTTTTTTTCCAAAAAATATTGGCAATCTTTGTCATATATGCCTAACTGTTTATTGTTTCATTCATTTGCATTCATTTATTTATGCCACCATGGTAAACATATTAGAATGAAGCCTCTTGCGCTGGAATGAGCTTCTCTCACATATACGATTAAATTGAAACTTCATTACGACTGCCACTAGGGGGCAAACTCCGACTGTCGTTTCCGCATGTCGTGTGCAGTGGAAAGGTGGCTTAACGCTCACACATTGTCTTCTATTGGACAAGTAAGATTGAAACCAAACTAGCGCAGTCTCCTCGAAATTAAAGTGAGTCAGGAAATATGACTAGCTTTAACAAACATGCCTTACTAAAAATATTACTTGTGTGCAAAACATAGGGCACTGATGTATGTTAAGATATGTCAATGCAAGTTGTTTTTAGTTTGGACAGCTTTTACATTTATTCTAGGACTAGTCTAATCCCTGTCCGGGAAACTGTAAGTGCATATAATGTAAAAGACACAAACATAGTGAATCATAAGTTATCCAGAGATAGTGTGGGATAATGTTTTGTGTTGCTTGTTCGTGACTCGCTCCGCCCACGGTACACCTACAGGGGCTCGGCTTTTCCCAGTAAAGTATCTCTAGAGCTGATCTGTCTTTTATAAATCTGATAAAACTAAAGACTCTTCAGAGATATGAAGGATGTAATACTACTCTATACTGCCCTACAAAGGCTAAGTGCAGTAACTACGCAAACACTGAAACCGAGAAAAATGCCCTTAAAGATTTTTACACCAGCCAGTCAAACATGTTACTGCAATTTTGGCACACCCGTTTCTCTGAAATGGGACACAATTAAATCAGGAGACTTTGTCACAAGACACAACAGATCTCACAAAGCCCATTTTAACCCTTAACTCAATTTTGACCAAATGCATAGTTACTGCGCTTTGGCTTTTTAGGGCAGTATAGATATTCAAGATTAACATGAGATGAACAGAGACCTTATGGGACCTTTAAGAAAGCATTAGACTTTGCTGTTAAATGCAAGTATGTGCATGTAAAACAAGAATTCAGACACAAAATATAAAAGTTTTATTGAATAACTGTCTGAAATAAATGTGTTACAACCGGTTGATATAATACAACTGTACAGTAGATGATGATGATGATGATGATGATGTCTGTGAGGTCATTAGATCGCAGTAAAACACCTGCAGCTCTCAGTTCTATACAGGCACATGATCACATAGAGTACTGAAGGTGATTCTGGGTGGAGATTCTGGCATCAGTATTAGGGTGTATTTGGTGTTCAAATCTTCTCTAGATGATACAGTCAGTCGAAAATTCCTCAGGATCTAAAAACACACACAGACACTGATCAACTGTGTCACTGATTCACTGACTCACTGATTTAATGTGTTAATGATTCACTGACTTGTTGATTTAATGTGTCACTGACTCACTGATTCAGTGATTCACTGACTCGTTGATTTAATGTGTCACTGACTCACTGATTTAATGTGTTAATGATTCACTGACTTGTTGATTTAATGTGTCACTGACTCACTGATTCAGTGATTCACTGACTCGTTGATTTAATGTGTCACTGACTCACTGATTTAATGTGTTAATGATTCACCATGTCACTGATTCACTGACTCACATGTCACCAATCAACTGTGTCACTGATTCGCTGACTCGTTGATTTAATGTGTCACTGATTCACTGATTTAATGTGTTAATGATTCACTGACTTGTTGATTTAATGTGTCACTGACTCACTGATTCAGTGATTCACTGATTCGTTGATTTAATGTGTCACTGACTCACTGATTTAATGTGTCAATGATTCACTGACTTGTTGATTTAATGTGTCACTGACTCACTGACTCGTTGATTTAATGTGTCTCTGATTCACTGACTCGTTGATTTAATGTGTCACTGATTCACTGAATTGTTGATTTAATGTGTCTCTGATTCACTGACTCGTTGATTTAATGTGTCACTGGTTGACTGTGTCACTGATTCACTGACTCGTTGATTTAATGTGTCTCTGATTCACTGACTCGTTGATTTAATGTGTCACTGGTTGACTGATTCACTGATTCACTTACGTGTAGCAACAGCAGCTGCATCTCATTTTCTGCTATTCTGCGGCCCACACACTGCCTCGACCCAAACCCAAACGCCAGCGAGCGAAACCCCCCACCGGAACCCGTCTCCATGGTCACATTCTCACTGTGGCGCCCTCTGTCAGCTCCTCTCCAGCGGCTGGGGTCGAAGCGCTGAGGATTCTGAAAGACTTCATGACTCCGTCCCAGAGGATATAAACACACCTGAACTAACTCCTAAAGGGTTAAACATAGACCAATGGTTGTCAATCCTGGGACCCCACTGCTCTGCACATTTTGTTTGTCTCTCTTATCTGACAGATTCAGTTCAATGAGATCTCCTCCGCTGTCGAGCTGATGATTTGAATCAGTTGTGTTAAATAAGAGAGAGAGAGCAGTGTGGGACTCCAGGATCAGGATTAAGAACCACACTGACATAAGATGGAGTTTCATATGCAGGGTTATCCTTGTAAACATTTCTGTAACTCTCTTTGCTCCAGTTTTCCACAAACCTGTCGACTGGGACCTAAACTGTAATGAGCTGACAGCACGTGTGCATCTCTTACCCCTGCTGGTATGTGATAATTCTGGAGGACGATGTCTTTAACAGGATATCTCTGGATTGTGATGCCCACAGGATAGAGTCTGGAAATGTCAAACACACTCAATATTTAATCCTGTTGACCTCTTTATTTACAACACACTTAAAGGGGACATTTCTCGAGACTTTTGTAAGATGTCAAATAAATCTTTGTTGTTCTCAGAGTATGTATGTGAGGTTTTAGGTCAAAATACCCCACAGTTCATTTATTATAAGATCATAAAATTGACACTTTGTAGGTGTGAGCAAAAATGTGCCGTTTTTAGGTGTGTCCTTTAAAATGCAAATGAGCTGATCTCTGCACTAAATGGCAGTGTACTGGTTGGATAGTGCAGAATAATTGTATTATTGCAATAAGATCCCCTTCTGACATCACAGGGGAGCCAAATTTCAATGAGCTCTTTTTTCACATGCTTGCAGAGAATGGTTTAGCAAAACTAAGTTACTGGGTTGATCTTTATCACATTTTCTAGTTTAATAAAAGCACTGGAGACCCAATTATAGCATTTAAACATGAAAAAAAGTCTGTTTTTCATGATATGTCCTCTTTAAAATGAATAATTTGAACTTGAACTGCGATCCGTTCCTCCTCACACAGTATGACATGAGAAGACATGGAACACGGACACAGTTCTCAATGCTTTGAAGATGTCATACTTTAGGCTCTGGTCCTCACCTCAGGGTCTCCTTCACCGTTCCCTTCAGAAGCGGCGCTCCCTGCAGAGCCTTCTGAGGATCTCCTGCTGCTCGCTCCCATGATGACATCACCTGGGCGCGTACCTGCTCCTGCACGTCAGGGTTACGCGCCAACTCAAAGAGAGCGAACTGCAGCGGGACGGCGGTCTGACAGAGAGACAGAAACTTATTTGGATTATTTCAACGTTCACCTACTAACAGGATTAACAGGAAGGTTAGTTTAGTGATAAAAGCTCATACCGTATCAACACCACCGGCCATGAGTTCTGTGATGTTAGCTCTAATCAGCTCCAGTGATAACTGGCCTGCTTCTATTAACTGCCCCAGCACACCCAAAAACTTCCCCTCTGATCCTCCTCCTGCCCCTGCGACACGCGTCTGCAGCCGCTGATAGCCCCTCTGAATCCGAGTCTCCGCTGAAGAAACACAACATTAACATTTATCATCTGAACTCAGATCAGGTTGATGCGCACACACACTGACCGTGACTGAAGATGTTGTCCCATGCAGTGGCGTGTTGAGTCCACAGAGGCGCGTGCCGGAGCAGACGGCGGGGCAGATAGAGGAGTGGAGGGGTCGTGGCCAACATGCGCTCAACAGCCCAAATAAAGCGTTCAGACTCTTGTGATGGTGTCGAGGAGAACAGACCGATCCGTTCACCATACAGAACATGACAGCTCGCTGAGGAGAAAGACACGTGACATCATATAACACCATCTATATAGATCTCTCAAACACCTGACAGTCTGAAAAAGGCCCACTCTTTTGGTTTTAACTTTGAATATGTATCAGATGTTTGCATATAATCCACGACACAATAATATTTGAATCATATGATCAGTATAATAACTGGAATGAATTTGCTTTAGTCCAATAATCAACACATGAAGATCTGGGATTGTTTGAAGAAGATCTTATGTACTTCAGAGAGTTCACACACTTATGTGTCTCAAGTCCCAAATTTATGTATGAATAATGCAGAATATAAAACATTCAAAACTTCTATTATAATGAAAATCATCTCGCTGAGTGTGAGTGGACATTTGTATGCAATATATTTATTCAGTTGTGTGGGTTAGGGTTGCAGTTGAAGCGTTTTTGCTCCAGTGCTTAACAAATGTATTAATTCATCTGACTGTTACACCTGCTATTAAAATGCGTTTTAGCCGATTGGATCACAAGTGGACGACGCTAAATACAGTACAGGTGTAAACGGGGCTTAATAGGTTTTAGAGCTTATTTACTTTTGATCACCTCAAAAACGCATTCGGCTTTTGTGGTGCTCATGCTGCCCGCAGGAGTCTGTGAGTTGCCCGCCAAAGCACAATTTATTAATAGCCTCAATTTATATTTATTTATTACATATTTTGGCTTCTTTTATGTAAGGAATAATTGAGGATGGGTCGTTATGCACACCCACGGTGATAATGTGTCACGCCGTTTCATGTCTTGCCGTTCCACCGCAGGTGTGCATTATTTTCTAATAATTTAAAGGACTGGAGTCAATTATTCATTGCTCTGGTGGTTATTTTAAGACATTTGACAAGTCATATGCGTTTATCGAAAAATAATGCATACTTGTGGAACATTTCTCAATCAATCATCAACAACTTCATGGTATAAACAGTGATAAAACATATCAACAAGTAAAATAAAAGTTAAACAAAAAAGTTTTGAGTAGATTATTTCAAAAAGGAAGCCCTCCAGATTGTTTTATCAATTTGTTAGCCCTTGCTCAAAAAGGTTGGAGACCCCTGGTGATGAACGTGTTTGAACAGCCACATAAGACCGCTTACTCTCCACTTATTGATCTAATGTGATGTACTGAGCACAATGTTTTTACATCGGTCCTGATTTCTAGTGCGAACACACGGCGTTCATTACGATCTTTAGGCTTTCTTTGATAAAACTGAAGTGCCTCTCTGCCTCTTTCATTTGGGCGGATATCCGAGAAAGCTCATACATGTACAGAACGATGTGCATCATGTTTAATAACAACACAAGCAGCGGTATATGAGAGTATCAGGGGGTGGGGCAATAGTTTAAGTATTTATTTGTTCATTTATTTACGAATATATGACAAGCCACTGGATTTGTGAAGAAAAATACAGAAGCCGCTTTACTCTAAGGGCAACACTAGTTGTGTTTCCATTACAGCCGGTGGAAACAATAGAGATGGACGTGTTTCCATTGGCCGTATTAAACCCCTGAAGGCATAACAAACCTTACATTGAGTACTAGTTTAATATATTTGTTAAGCACGGTTAATCTTTACAAAATTGCTAAAACACCTTCACATATTGATGATATTATGAAAAGGTTTAAAGAACTCTGACCTTCCAGAGCGAAGCGAAAGAGATCAGGGCTGGGGTCAAGGGTCATACTGCGCTGACCCATCTCACCCACACCTTCCATCTCCACCCGCTGTCTCAGCGAACGACAGAAATCCTGCGCTACATCATCCAGAAGAGGCAGAAAGCGCCGCACGGCTGAACTGACCATCACTTCTTTGTTCAACAGCAATCTGTCAGCACGCCACTCTGTACCGTTCCTACACAAACACACATTACATCCAAACATATATCACAGCAACAAAAAACATGAACAAGCTAAACTCTTGGCCAAAATAATAAATGCAAAATAACAGATGCAGTAAAGCTGAAATAATTGAAGAGGTTTATTTGTTATGAGTGTATATTAGAGTAACTGACTTGAGGAAGACGCCTTTGCTGTGTTTGCGTGTCTCTCTGTGTGTCGCCCAGGGCTGTAGAGTCATGCGACGCGGGTGTAAACCCTCCGAACGAAACAACTCACCGATGTCCATCGGCAACATGATGTTCACGGTGCTCTGAGAGCCCAAATACTCTCTAAAAACACAAATATTTACAGTCATGATTCATTTCATTTCATTCATTCAAGGAGTTGACCCTGGTGTTGCTAGCACCCATGCACTTATAGTTAGAGATGAACATAGAGATTATAAAACATTTCATTCTGTCTCAGGTGAAGAGAAACACATCATTCTGCTATGACATTTTTAAAAGTGTTGCATGACTTCAGATCAAAATCTGATGCATTTTTACTTGAAGAATTGAAACTGGTTATAAAAATAAGAAAACGACTGGACTTAGACTTTGTGTGAGCATATGTATGTGTGTGTGTGTGTATGAACCTGTAAATGGGTCCGAGTTGTTTGAAAGTGTTGTCCATGTGTTTGTGGAGCTGACTGAATCTTCCTTCTTTCCAGAATCGCAGCAGATTGATCCAGCCGTTACTGCCGGTGTGAGGGATGTCCTGAAAGCGTCGCAGTCCTCCAGCAGCGCTGATACTCCTCTTGTGCATCACTGCTGGACGTATACACAGAGATCGAGCGATGGCAGAAGATGCAGCGGTGAGCACAGATGACACAAGCATGTCTGACTCGATCGAGATCATCCAACACGTCTCTTTAATGCAACCATATGAGTTTTCCTTTAGAGCATCCCCCCATTCCTGAATCACGTCTCACACATCACCAAACCAATGAGTTACTGTCACATCAGGTCAAAGTTCAAGAGAAAAACAACACATCACTTCTTTCTAGAAATCACAGGGTCGACAGAGTCCAAACACACACAAGCCAGCTCTAAGACACCAAATGTTCACTGGCTAACTTAATATCACATCTACAAAATCTCTCATTACATTTGAAAAGAAAGCAAAGAAGATCCATGGAGTGAGAGACAGACAGTCAGGCCATATTTACACCTGGATTAAGATGTGTGTTTGGGTCGATTGGATGACAAGTGGACAACACTAAGTACAGGTGTAAATGAAGTGTGAAATGTTTTAAGCTCGTCCGCTTTCGTCCACATTCAGAGGTAGTCTTTTGTGGTGTAGATGCTGATGTTCTCAAATGTGCTCTTTGATTTTGATTTCATTTTATTACACAGCTCTCTGGAATGCTTGATTCTGATTGGTCAGTTGAGACATTTGCAGGTTCGTTCTTTTCAAATAATAACCGCTCCAAAGTAATAACGCATAGCCGGTACTACTTGTACGATTAAAATCGTTCCGCGCCAATAAAGATCAATAAAGATTACTGTTTGGCGCCTTCTTGTGACAAACACTGGACAACCACAATTAAGAATGGAACATTTTGACATTAATTTTAACATATACGGAAAAAAATAAAACATTTAAACAGCGGATATAAGAATGAACAACGACAAGACACAGAGAGCTTACTGAGACTGAACTTGACAAAATAGAGCATGACAGCTACGAAGCCAACACCAAAAAAAAAAAACAGAATGGGCATTAAAACTTCTCAAAGACTGGCTAAAAGAGAAAAAATGGAGACAGACAAGTATGAAGCAGAAGATCTTAATAAGGTATTACGATCATTTTATGCATCTGTGCAAAGTTTCGCGGAAGGATAAATATGTTAATTTAAAACAAATAATTTTTTTCTTATGTGGCAAGTAGCCGTGTAATAAGCGGGATAATGTAGAGGCAGCCCGTAGCCACTGCGAAACAAGCCCCTTCAGTGTGATACAAGACCCTCCGCTTCGCGTCGGGTCCTGATAACACTGTCAGGGCTTATTTCCCAATAACTACAGGCTGCCTCTACACTATCCCTTACTTAATAAGGACAAACTTATTTCATCAATTGTTCTGAAATATATACTTATATAAATATATACTATAAATACATTTATATATAAATACAAACCGGTCTTTTCTCTCGCTTGTGTTTTAATGATTCGCCCACAGACCATCCCCTCAAAGTAATCAGGACAGAAGCGGTTAAAAGTGGAAAAAAGAAATGGATTAAAACACGAGGTGTGTCTCTCTGTCGTCCACTTGTAATCCGATTGACCAAAAATCCAATCACATCTTAATACCAGGTGTAAACGGGGCCTTAGACAGACATATAGAGTGAGCGAGACAGACAGACAGACAGACATAGAGAGAGTGAGAGAAAGACAGACATATAAAGAGTGAGAGAGACAGGCTTTGGCAATGATGTGATATTATTAAAAAACTTTAAATGAGAGACAGAGATTTATAAAGACAGATACATAAGATGATCTGTGAAGAAAGGTTCCTGATATCAGTGTTAATTATAATAGATGATGGTGTAAAACGCTGCATATTTAAGTGTAACATTTGTGCATTTCTAAAACAATAAGAAAGAGTGATGGAGTCATTTAGTCCCTCAAGAGTTCACA